>NW_020312747.1:0-72500 GCF_002999335.1 Cyclospora cayetanensis | reverse complement strand
CTTTGCTAAGCTGAGCAGCTGCATGCCCCTTTAAAAACGCCCCCTCGGCATGCCCTGCTCCGATGGTCTGCCCGCCAGATCTGCTGCAGCAGGAACTGGACTGCCTGCGACGTACGTACACACCATTTGCCGAGTTTGCTGCTCTGCCGACCACACTTGCGGGCAGCTTTTCGAGCACCTCCCTCGCTCCTGCTGCTCCCGCAGCAGCAGCCGCTTCTTCTTCTGTTGCAGTGCCCCTCCCCCGACGTCGCAAAGCAGCCGCTTCTCCGAGGTTAGAGCAGGATTGCCGGCAGGAGCGGCTCCAGCAGTTCCTTTGTGCTGTACGGCATCCCCTGGGTTCGCTCGTGCTCACGATTGGCTTAGAGCTAGACGGCCTAAGAGTCAGTGCTGCTTCTCGAGAAGACGCTTCTGCGCTTCTGCTCGCCACGTTGCTGCTGCTGCTTTTTCGCCGAGAAGGCAGCCACTCAAGCTGGCTGGCTGCCTCTCGAAGGAAAGGCTCTCTAAGAGCGTGTCGTCTCTCCCCGAAACGCCTCCACACACTTCGACCACAGCCGCCGCTTCTCTCTCTGCTGCCTTGCGTTTCTGCCTCTTCGCAGCTGCTGCACGTCGCCTGCCTCCCCCACCAGACGCCGCAAGCCGCTCTCAAGGCTCAAGATCAGAGGCAGCAACACGCACCCAAGCAACATCAGCAACTGCTACTGCGAGAGGCGTGGGGTATCCGCGATCCTGCACCCCTTCCCGACACACTTTTTGAATCCTTCGAAGGCTTGCTGCAGGCTGTGTGTCCTACAGAGTTTCAGCGCATGCAGCAAGCGCTGCTGCTGCAACGGCTAAAGCTGCAGCCACGACGGGCAGGAGTAGGGGGCACTCCAGAAACTACGCCGTAAGGACAGATTTGTTTCCGATCGCCGCTACAGCTCCACATACACCTCATTCCGCAGCCTCTTTAGCGACGCAAAGGACTGCTCCCACCAAGACGCCTACGGGTAGAAAGCGATCCTCCAGTGACAGGCGCTATCCAATGGAAGCCTTGGCACGCGTAGACGTGCTTCATCGCTCCTTCCCCGGGAGACGATGGGCTGAACTCCGCATCGACTTAGACTCACCTATTGCTGTCATCAAAGACAAACTGCACAAACATACAGGTACACACTCCATCCTTGTACAGTCACCTCCTGCTATGGAGCCCGTTGCTGCTGCTGTTGCTGTACAGAGCCTCCTATTGCTGCTGCTGCTGTTGCTGTATAGTGCCTCCTATTAACGCTCCTGCCGTTGCTCTATAGCGCCTCCTATTGCTGCTGCTGCTGTTGCTGTATAGTGTCTCCTATTGCTGCTGCTGCTTTTGCTGTAATGCCTCTTATTGGCGCTCCTGCTGTTGCTCTATAGCGTCTCCTATTGCTGCTGCTGCTGTTGCTGTACAGAGCCTCCTATTGCTGCTGCTGCTCTTGCTGTAATGCCTCTTATTGGCGCTCCTGCTGTCGCTCTATAGCGCCTCCTATTGCTGCTGCTGCTGTTGCTGTATAGAGCCTCCTATTGCTGCTGCTGCTCTTGCTGTAATGCCTCTTATTGGCGCTCCTGCTGTTGCTCTATAGCGTCTCCTATTGCTGCTGCTGCTGTTGCTGTATAGAGCCCCCTATTGGCACTGCTGCTGTTGCTGTATAGCGTCTCCTATTGCTGCTGCTGCTCTTGCTGTAATGCCTCTTATTGGCGCTCCTGCTGTTGCTCTATAGCGTCTCCTATTGCTGCTGCTGCTGTTGCTGTATAGAGCCTCCTATTGGCACTGCTGCTGTTGCTGTAATGCCTCTTATTGGCGCTCCTGCCGTTGCTCTATAGCGTCTCCTATTGCTGCTGCTGCTGTTGCTGTATAGCGTCTCCTATTGCTGCTGCTGCTCTTGCTGTAATGCCTCTTATTGGCGCTCCTGCTGTTGCTCTATAGCGCCTCCTATTGCTGCTGCTGCTGTTGCTGTATAGCGTCTCCTATTGCTGATGCTGCCCCTGCTACTGTGTAGCGTCTCCTATTGCTGCTGCTGCTGTTGCTGTACAGAGCCTCCTATTGCTGCTGCTGCTTTTGCTGTAATGCCTCTTATTGGCGCTCCTGCTGTTGCTCTATAGCGCCTCCTATTGCTGCTGCTGCTGTTGCTGCATAGCGCCCCCTACTGGCACTGCTGCTGTTACTGTAACGCCTTCTATTGGCGCTGTTGCTGTATAGCGTCTCCTATTGCTGCTGCTGCTGTTGCTGTATAGCGCCCCCTACTGGCACTGCTGCTGTTGCTGTAACGCCTTCTATTGGCGCTGTTGCTGTATAGCGTCTCCTATTGCTGCTGTTGCTCTATAGTGCCTCCTATTGTTGCCCCTTCTACTGTATGGCACCTCCTATTGGCGCTGCTGCTGTTGCTGTATAGCGCCTCCTATTGCTAATGCTGCCCCTGCTACTGCATGGCGCCTCCTATTGCTGCTGTTGCTGTATAGCGCCTCCCATTGTTGCCCATGCTACTGCATGGCGCCTCCTATTGCTGCTGTTGCTGTATAGCGCCTCCTATTGCTAATGCTGCTACTGCATGGCGCCTCCTATTGCTGCTGTTGCTGTATAGCGCCTCCTATTGCTATTGTTGCCCATGCTACTGCATGGCGCCTCCTATTGCTGCTGTTGTTGGTGTTCAGGAACTGCCAGCAGCCACATGGAGCTGCAGCTTATACTACCTGCTGCTGCAGACGGCCGTGAGTCTGCGACAGTGCCACTCATCGACGCCGACGAGCTTTCTCTAAGGTGCGTAGACAGCAGCGGGGGATCTGCTCTTCTGCAGATTCAGAAGAGGGAAAAAGGAAAAGCCTTTGCGAAAAAGCAGTCTGGGGGCGTGTCGAGGATCTTGTACAGGCTCCATCCGTTCTGGCATGCCTGTGGTGCTCCAGGATGTTTGGATGCTTGCCGACTGGCTGTACACTGGTGATCATCGACAGCTGTGCAGGCAGCAGCTTTGCGGCGGGAGGCGCTGCAGACGTTGCAGCGGCCGCTGCGGCAGACGGAGACGCCGACATCTCCAAGCGGTACGTGATGTCGGATGAAGTCTACGATCAGCGCGATGAAAGCATGCGGAAATTCCTGAGGAACCTGCAGGCTGCTAGGCCGGATTTGTTCGAGCAGCCGCAGAAGAAGGAAAAGGAGGAGGAGGAGCAGCAGCAACAAAAGCAGCAGCAGCAGCAGCAGCAACAGCAACAAGGTACAGAGCAAGAAATTAGGGAGAAGTTCACCGTTGGATCGCGCTGCGTGGTAGGCGAGAGGGTGGCGTTGTTTCCTAGAGCGGAGCTTCTGAAGGGACAGGATGCACACAAGGAGACACTGGAGTTGCTCTTCCTTGGCTATTCGCTTCATGCGTTGGATGTTTTCGCTGCCGCTTTCTTGAGCTCGTTCGTTTTATCCGTTCAGCTGATCGGAGATCGCCGCGGTCAAATCGCCTATGTTGGGCGCAGGCAATCGCGTCCACCGGGGGAAATCTGGATCGGTGAGTTGTGAATGCAGGGGAGCCGTTTTTTTTGGATGGGGAATCTTTGGATGCGACGCTTGCGTCATGTGCACCGCGAACAGTCGGAGTGGGGTAGAGGGGAGGACAGAAAGGAAGGGGTCGAGGCGTTTCTGGCACGCGCGCGTGCCAGCAGTTCGGCGTTCTTACGCGAAAGCCTCGCGGAAATCCTCGCTTCCGAAGAAGAACGCAGGAGGCAGGCTGCACGCTGAGGGGCTATCGGGCTTTTTCAGTGGCGACAGCTTCAAGTTTTTGTTCGATTTCTGCAGGTGTCGCGTTGGATGAGCCTCTGGGACGCACTGACGGCCGTGACTTCAAGATCGTTAGTGCAGCTGTGCCTGCTGCTGCAGCAGGAGCTGCAGAAGCGGCAGGCACAGGGGCAGGAGGAAGGGGTTGTCTGGTGCATACTGGCAAGCCTCTCTTTGCGTGTGAAGGCGACCGGTATGGCGAGTTTGCGTTGCCTTCAGAAGTGACTGTTGGGAACTTTCCTCCACTCGACCCCTTTGACTTGGTGGACGAAATTTAGAGGGCAGGCGTTTGGTTTCTGCGCGGCGAGCTCTAGCGGAGGTTTCGCTGCTGCCTCTAGAGGGAAGCCGGGATCCCGGCGGGAACGCGCGTGCAGCGAAACGCGAAGAAAGCAGACAATCCACAGAAAAATGGACCCCCCCTTTTAAGGCTGACCAAAACCACTTTCCTAGCACACAGGGCGACGGCGTGTATCGACAGAGAACAAGAGGCACGCAGGGGAGAGGAGGGAAGTTGCGACACACTCGGGGAAATAAAAGAGGGAGGGGGAAAGGTCAGGTGGTCTTTTTCAGTGGAAAACACAGACAGATTGTCGTTGGGCAGAGCACTTGCGTGCCATCCCATGGCTGACATACTTTTAAGCGCGCAGCCTCGCGCGCAGCCTCCTCTAGAGGGCTCAATGAGGCTGCACCGGGGGAAAATGTGCCTTGCGGTGGGGAACCCAGAGGATTGCACACTATGGGGGGAAGCAGAAGCGACGCTGGAGCAGCACGGTGTTTCGAAGCTGCAGGGCAGTAGGCTCAATGAATTTCAAGTGCGTCACCCTATGTATGCAGTCGGACACGTCGGCCGGCAAAAAGCCGCGTTCTTTGCTTACACAAAAACTCCCGCTATTCGGAGTTCTCAGCGCTGCATTCAGATCATCCCTTCCCTGCACGGACGGAGCCAATAAAAGGCCCCTCTATGGAGACTCTGTGGTAGCCGAAGCACTACTGAAAGCTCTTAAGGGGCCTTCCAACAGAGCAGCCTCCTCCCGTCTTTGGCCAAGGGTGCTCCTGCAGGGAAAAGAGGACGAGCTAGGGCTGAGCTGCACGCGCTGTGCTGCATGCTGCATGCATTCCCATTGCTAGCTCACAGCTCCTTGCACGTAGCACCAACCTACGTAGCGCACAGCCAGTCGGCCAACACTGATTCTCGCCGTTTTGAGGTATCTCTGCTCTGCGAAGGAACAGTATGGGGGAGCAGCCGAGCCAAGTAGTGTGGATTATCCCCTCATGTTTAGTCGAATACCACTGTTTCAGTTGAGAGGGCCCAAGCGGAGCTCAGCCTGGCACATTGCTGGAAAGTCTAAATCTGGAGCTCAACATGCCCGCGGAGGCCTGCTAAAGGCGTACTCCCTGGGAGATCAAGGCCTCACTGTGCCTACGTTTAGGGTTTGTAACGTCTAGGTGGGCTATCTGCATGCGTTATATGTCGCCTTTCAAACCGCCGCCACCAGTACGCAGTGCACCGCGGCGTGCGGAGGTCGACACATGTAAAGCAAGGAGAACCCTTTCCTTGAATGAACTCAACTGCGCTGGCTCGGCTGCCGAACAGAGCTTGAGCTGCCTTTGGCAATGGTGAGTCTACCATTCGCAGCGCCGAGCAGCAACCAGGAAGACGGATTGCTCTAGGTAAGCTCACACGCCACGGAATGAGAAATACGTGTCCCAAATAAATCTGGTAGCCAAAAAAACTGAGCTGATCATGCAAAAATGTTGTGCTACCATCATCAGGGTCTATTGTTCCGCTAAATGCTAGATCAACAGCCAAGAAGGCCACAGGAAGACTTGCCACACGCGAATATTCGCGCCAAGGCGACAGAGATCTACGCAACACTTGTGGACAGTGTAGAGCCGTAGTGCCAGATTCGGTCTTTTAATGATATTAAAATCAAGAATCTTCATGGGTAAAAGTTGTGTGCTGTCACTGGCCCGAGTGGACTGCCAGCGCCTGCCGAGCTTCAACGCACCGCCCGGTAGAAGACCTTCGTTCGTTTCAGTGCAATTGTGAGACGAGAAACATCATGCATTTTGGAAGCGCACAGCAATTACTGTGGAAGAAATAATGAACTTCACCCATCTAGTGCACACTTGAAGACACTGAGCTCTGGTTCATTTTCAGTATGCCGAAAGCTGCGCTCCTGGGGAACAACGCGCGGCCAGGCGTAAGCGGTATGTGCTTCAGTGCCCTTGCATGGTGCTATATGGCGTAGATCTTTCTTAAACACCCTAATCGCTTCGTGTCTTGGCTCGATGGGAGCCCTCATGAGACACAACAGCCCTCTCCTTATTCGCCGTTCCCAATGCATGGGGGTGGGCCGTTTTGGGGCTGTTCGCGGGCATCCTTGCGGAAGGGGCAATGTCGCTGCATATGACGCCTAGCGGATGCGCGATTATTGCTAGTTGAAAACTACTCCAATTCCCGTTCGCCGACCCTCACGGGAAGGCGGCAATTTCTGGGGCCTTTCGGGGCTAACGATTTGTGGTGTTCGTTTTTTCCGACGTGGGAGGCTGTCGCTGATGAGCGATTCGATGTCGGCCATAGCGAGCGGCTTCGCGTTGCGGTTCTGCTCTACGGTCGCTAGATTATTGTCGTTCAGTGGCGAACTACGCACTTAGTCGAGCCTAGAACTTGCTGAACAGTGCGTGCTGTGGCTCGTGATGCTGCCTATTTCTACCTGCGGGCTGAGAGGCACGGGGAGGGGAGCCGAGTGAATTATTCTGCTGAGTGACGGGGGCAAGCTGCTCCCGGCCTTTCTTAGCTCTGTCTAGTTGTTTTTCGCGCGGCTATTCATTTGTTGAGTGGTAGAGGTGCACTGAAGAATAGAGGCTAACGCTCCGAATACACCCCTACGCCTGCTTGGTGGCCCTTTTGAGGGATGATGCAGTATAAGCCTACTTTTCCAGGCAGTTCCCAGATGCAAACAAGGCGCACAGAGTTAAAACCCTGGAGGGATGGGCGGAAGGTGTATATTGCTGCTTCCTTCTCCTTCCGAGGGGTATCCTCTGGCCTCTCCCTCGGTTCTTTATAGAGTAAACAGGACGATTTGTGCCACATGTCTCTAAAGTATGTGGCGACGGCCCCCGCCTTCTACACGTTGTGTAAAAAAGACGCTGTTTCTATTTTCGTGTGGGTGGCTGGACCTCTTGTGAAAGGCGTGCTTGGAAGACGGCCTCTCTTTGTGCCATTTATTGGCGCGCACGCGCGCTCTTAAATGCATGCAGGACGTGGGAATATATATAGGGAAGGCAGCCGCTTCTTCCTCTCTCCCCTCCCCCTCCTTTAGTGTGCAGAGGGAAAAGCGCAAGCAAACAGCGTCATCTTACTGGAGATGCGCCAGGTTGCTCAAAGCCTCCGTACATACCAGTTCCAGCAGGCGCTGTCTCGCCTGGGGTTTTAAGTGCTGCAGAAGCACAGCAATGTCGTGGTGTCGTTGCTGCAGCTCGGTGACTTCATGCGATGGCACCGTAAGGTCGATGCTTTGCTGCCGTGATGAAAGCCTCTGGAATTGCTGTTCATAGGCTGGGTGCTGAGAGGAGTGCTGCTGCTGCTGCTGCAACGCCCCTACAATTTCCGCAAGCCAAAGCCTCTCAGTGTCGCCTACGTGGCTACGACGCTGCTGCTGCTGCTGCTGTTGCTGTTCCCGCGATGACTCGCGTCTTTGTTGTGTGCTTACCTTTCCATAGCGCAGCTGCTGCTGCTGCAACTGCATCGTCTGCTGCTGCTGCTGCAACTGCATCGTCTGCTGCTGCTGCCCGTCTTGCTGCTGCTGCCGCGATTGCTCGCGTGAGCGCAGTTCGTGGTATTGCATTTTCTGCCTCGGCTGCACTTCCTCGCAGTGCTGCAGCCACTGCTTGAGAAGCTGCTGCTTCTGACTTTCCGACTCCTGCTGTTTGGGATGCTGCTCTTGACGCCCTCTAAGCTGCGCCTGGCTTGGTTTCGGACCTTGTTCCTCTGCAAGGCGCTTGCGCTGCTGCCCTGCAGAGCACTGCCGCGAATGCGCCTTACGCAGCTGCAGTTGCAGCTGCTGCTGCAGCTGCTGCAGTTGCTGCTGCTGTTGCTGTTGCTGCTGCTGTTGCTGCTGCTGCTGCTGCTGCAGTTGCTGCAGTTGCTCCGCCCCCGCCACACAACAGGGGTGCTCGGCGAGTGGAGCACCCGCTGCCAGGGAGGCTGCCCCTGCGTGCTCTCGGAAGCTCTCAGACGCATGCATGGACCGTTCGACTGCTTGCTCGACTTCCTGTCTGTCTTGCTGGATATCGACTTCCGAGGAGCCGTGGTGTGTCTGGTCCGCGAGCGGCGTTGTCGTTTCGTCCGCACTCTGCCCTGCGAAGGTAATACAGCCCGCCGTTCCAAAGTCTAAGGCAGCCACTTCGACGACTTGCCAGGAAGCGTGGTGCGCGGCTTTTTTTGCCTCTCGTTCGCCTGCTTCTGCCGGTGCTGGTCGCTCGCAAACGTCGCTCTTGCCGCCCGCGAATAAGGCCTCTTCCAGCCCTGTAGACGCGATGGTTCCAAAGTCGCGCAAATGCCGCAGCTGCCTGGGAGTCGTTCGCGGAAAGCCGAATCCAGCATTTCCAGAAAGCAGCTCGCCAGCAACAGCGGACGCGTGCGACTGCTGCTGTAGTTGCTGCTCTGCTGCGCATTCGCGCTGTCGCGTGTTTCTCCTCTTGGCTAGTCCACCCCTTTTGCTGCTCGGCAGCTGCTGCAGAGGCACCGAGGAGGCACTCCCTGCCGCCTCAGCCTCTGCACACGCAGCTGAGGCACCGCTCTCCCTTCCCCTCGAGGCAGTGGAAGCCGCGGCAGCGGCTGCAGCCGCTGCAGCCTCTGCAGCCGCTGCAGCCTCTTCCTCCTTCTTCTTGCCCTTCATCTTGAGCTTCCACAGGTAGTAGACCTTCTTGAAGTCGGCGTCTCCACATTCTTCCGGGTGAAACTGGAAGGCTAGCCGCTTCGCCTCGCTGTATCCCAAGCTCTTCGCGTTGTACGTTCGCTGTTTAACAGGCCGGTGCCGGCTAGGGCTTCGCAGCCAGGAGAAGAAGGTGTGCAGATCTGTGCGGTACCACACCTTCCGTCTGTAAGACGCGTCGATGACTTCGTCTGCCCACAGCACGCGCTGGTACCCGCCCCCCCCCGCCGTCGCAGCGGCACAGGCAGCAGCAGCAGCAAGCTCTGGAGCTTGCTGCTGCTGCTGCGCCGCTGGCTCGTTCGGAGCAGCGGCTTCCGTCTTCTCTGCTCCCGAGCAGACAACTTCGCAGTAGCTGCCGCTCGAGCCGTAAGTCATGATCTTCAGGGGGCGACTGGGGAGTCCAACGTACGCCTGCAGTGTATGAACATCAGCGTACTGAGGGCCCAGGGGGCACCCCTGCTGACCAGGCAAGAATCCTGCAACGTCACAGTAGCAAAGGGCTTCGTATTGGGGGGAGGGGGGGGGAGCTGCCTCGTCGGGAGCGCTCTCGGGAGGCGCCCTGCCGCCTCCAGGCTGGGGAGCGCCGCTCGCCGACACTGCAGAGCCTTCGGCGGGAGAAAGCGGAGGCAGGATGCAACAAGACTCCGTCTCGGAAGGCAGAGAGAGACTCGGAGAGGCCGCTTGGAAGGGGGGAGGCGCAGCGGAGGCTTCGTCCGGTGTGCCCTCTTGGCCCCCTTCTGCTGATCGCTGCTCTCCCGCTTCTGAACGACTCGAGGGAGAAACTCCGCATGCAGCCTCTGGCGTGCCTGCCTGACCAGTAGGTGTTGCAGGCTGCTGCGTGCTGCAAAGGGAGTCCGCGCGGCTCTCCGCTCGCGTCACACCTGCGCACACGCACGCCGTCGAAAAAACGCGCCGCCTCCAGAAGAAGACAGTCTGACATTCGTGCATGCATGGAGGTCATGTAGCATGCTGCATGCTACATGCTACATGCTGCATGCTACATGCTGCATGCTACATGTAGCATGTAGCATGCACGATAAAAATACGGAAGAGGGTCGGCAAACGGGGCGTTCGTGCATGCACGCATGCATGCACGCATGCATGCGTGCATGCGAGGCCTTACATAGAGGCAGCCTCGGTCGGTGCTCGTGCTGCAAACTGATGCTGCTGCTCCTGCTGCTTGCAGTGCTGCTTCGCCTGCGTTTCTGCAAGGGCTGCATCAGTTCGAGATCGGCTGCCTCGCAAATAGGCCTCTCCCGTCCCTGCGCGTGCAGTTCTGCAAGCATCGCCAAGTTGCACATCGCTGGCTCCTCCATGCGCAGTGCTCCCACAGCCCTCGCCTCCTTTCCCTTCGCCCGAGCAAAGGCTGCAGCAGAGGATCCACTGAATTCGGCGGCAGTTGCCGTGCGCATGCTCGAGTCTGCACGGAAAAGCAGAGAGAACCTCTCGCCGCCTACGCAAGGAGCCGCAACTGCGGGCAGCACGGAGCCTTTCCGAGACACAAACGCATCTAGACACGTAAACGGAATAAATTACATGGAAATTAAAGAAAATAAAGACGTGTTTTTATCTCATGCGGCCCCGCTGTAGTGCTCCGACTCCGCAGCCGACGGCAGCGGCGTTGCTGCTACCCTCTGGCTCCCCGGCGTGAGTGCTCGTAAGGTGAAGTTGGACAGCGTGTGGCAATACGACTCCATAAGAAGGTAGAAGAAAGCAGATGAGAGGGAGAAACCGTGGAAAAGCGAAGGAAAGCGATAAGCGCCTCTTCGCAGCCAGCGGCAGTGGGGGGAACGTTTAGACCTTTCTGCACGCTGTGTCGGACGAGTTTTACCGCTATAATCGCGTTCGCTTTAACGTACTTCAAAATCCACAGGGTGGAAAGACCTTGATCAACAAGGGTTTCAATAGGAAACGCGAATATGTGAGACTCTGCTGCAGTTCACAGTCCAGTAAAGACGAGTGGGAGGGACGCGGCCTACTAGGCCGGTGTCAGAGGAATGGATGCAGTTTTCAGAGACTAGAAAGGAGACAATATTCAAAGAGAGGAAAAGGAAAGGTCCTCATGCATGTACATGTAAAGGCAAGAGGAAAGCCGGCGATCCCTTGCGAGCGCGGTATGGCAGCAGCTGGGCATACACTACAACAAAGGCAGCAAGGCACTTACAACCCCAGTGTTCCCACATTCAAAGTGCACGTAAAAGTATAACCTATCATAGAATCCACAAAAATATGCTAGACAGGCGCTAAACAGGGACTCTCCATGGTCGTCTTCTATGCCAACGGCGGAGGTTCCCTGTGCCCTATGGTCCGGCAGCCGCAAGACGCGGCACTGCGGAGTGCCGATCCTCCAAAGTTGTGTTTACCGGGGAGAAAACCTTGTAACCACACTCAACCTGTGTTTAAATGAAAGGTATGCATGTCTCGGCTGGCCAGCTGCTCTACTTAGTCATAACAGCCTACTATCTCCCGATGTCGGCAGCATATCAACCACCCTCCTGCCTGCTAGGCGCCCATACAGTCTTGGGGTCTCTTAAAGGGATTGGCAGAAACTACGTCTGTTTCATTTCCCTCTTCATGAAACAGGAAGCAGTGTACCAGGGGGAACTCTCACCGCTTCCACCAGAGACGGAATCGCACCGAATCCATCTGCGCCTCTACGCCTACTTGGCCGAGTTGTGCTAAATTAGGCAGTACTTCAATTCCAGAGGTGTGTACTGGCATCCTCAAATGTCATCCGTCTAAAAAGAGCGTGCTTGTGGGCTGCCTTGGGAATATGCGGTATACTGAACACTTACGTTATGGCAGAGCGCCACGATTGTTGCAAACTAGGCTACAGTTGGGCGCTTTCTGCTAAACTTGGAATATTTACTTACGAATTGGAAAAGACCTGACGTTTTGACATGGTTTCTAGTGTATCTTATTGCTTGCAGAGTAGAACTCGTTCATCCACTCCATCCGATTAGAACGAATACTGTGTGCTGGTGCGCTCGATGCTCTGCCCAACTGATCGCGAACGCTCGAAGTGCTAGCGCGTACAGCACACGCACCCTACCTGTGTCTGTTCCCTCATGTCGGAATCCTGAAAGCTGGGGGCAGAGAGATGGGAGGATATCTTCTGAAACAACACCGAATAACCTATGAAATTCGTCTGGATGCAACGCTCCAACAAAACTTTTCGCGGGGAAACACTTAAACCCAGACTTAAGCCAACCTTAATAAAAGCCAATTCAATGTTGTCCCAGCGGCACATCGCCCTTTCTTGCTCTCGCCCCTCGGAGCTGCGACATCAGAGGAGAAAGCCCGCTAGGGTGCAATCTCCTGCATTGTCACATTGCAGTCAAGATGTCCTTCAAGAAACGCATAGCCCATGCTGAATCCAAACCAGATAAAAACTTATTAGGTGTTTTCCTTAAGCTCCCTTCTTCCCTCACCCGCGCCCCTTCGATTTCCTGAAATAGGGAGAGAGGGAAAGCCAAGGTGCGTATAGCTGTACCATCTGAAGACTCCGACCATCCGTACTAGTTGCGGAAAGTACTTAGCGCACACGCACGCAGCATTCTTATGATATTGACGTAACACTACTTCGCGAACAATACCATATAAGATCAGATTAACCACTCATAGTCACTTTTCCCTAATGCTTATCTAATCTTGAGCACTCTTGAGCGCAGTAGTCTGATGTAGCAAAGCCCGTTATATCTTCCCACAGTTCAACGACAATCCGTCATGCCCCGCGACTGTACGCCAAGACCAGGAACGTGCGGGATAGCGATGAGTTCGCGCCCTCCTGCCACTCCTATGCAAGCCGAATCGCGAAAAGCAATGCAAGTGAGAAAAGCAAATGTATGCGTCAACCACTAAAGTGAAATCAAACGGAAGAGAGGCAAAGAAATCGGCCAACAACGAACGAAGGAGCCAACCAACATGGCTACCGCGGCGCTATGGCTCGCAGTCGTAGGACCTCTAAAATGCTTAGGCCTTCTGCCGAGAAAACAGAAGACAAGCAAGCTGTGTAAAGGGAAGCGAAAAGAGACTGGTTCAGCAGCGGCTCCGCGTCTCGTGATTCAATCTGTGTATGCAAATACTGCCGACATATGCAGCATCTTTGAATTCAAAAGCCCCAGAAGGGGCCTACGGAACAATGGTGGGACAGCACACCGGAGCAGCGCTCAAAACAAATCCTCAAAAGAAATTCCGGTAATAAGATGCAAGCTCCTAGAGCTTTGAAAGGCTCAGAGAGTGCGCAAAGGTGAAGGCCATGCCCTGATTGCTTCAATTTTTGCTGACTCCGCCACGTTTTCTGCCGCAAAAACACGGAATCTCAGAAACGGAGTATCCACTCAACTGCCGCAGCCTTGCAAGTCTTTGCGTTGCGCTTCTCGTCAGTGAACTTAAGTCTTGCGCACTGCACTACCGAGTGAACAGGAGGGTTGCACTTCTGCGTCGTCTCCTCAGTCAAGATAGGCACTTCTCGTTTAGTGTCAAGTAACGATAGTAGTTCTTGACACTTTGTGAGAACATGCAAGGGCGCAAAATTAATCTGTTGTATCTCCTCAGCTACAGCTCAATCCTCTGTAGCACCCCTCACGGCACACAGCCTGAATGGAGGCTTTGTGTTTCCCCTGTGCTCCTTAGCTTGCAAAGTACCATACCTCCGGTATCTTCAGCCCTGCTCAAGGTTTTTGGTGTTTAGCATGCGCTTGCAGCTACTGGTCTTATGGCTCACTCTTCCATAATAGAAGCATGTAAGTTTTCGATGGGCTTTCTGGGGCTGCTTCGAAGCGCGGTCTCCCTCTGGGTTTATTTTTTTGCTCACCTAGAACTGTAGGCCGTGAAAGGTTGCCACAGCTTCGACACGCACTGGCGAATTCGCCTTTTCTATTCAGCCAAAGATGCAAACGCTGTGTTTATTGCTCTTGAAGCCTCAAGTAGCCCATCTTGTGCGGAACCCACACAGATCCGTTATTTGCTTGCTGGCTCGCTGCCCACCTTGCGACCCCTTGAAGTCGCACTTCAACCAGACCTTGGAACATATCACTGAGAAAGCGGCTGCTCGTCTACGTTGTGGCTTTTGCAAGCCAGATGTGCTTACCTCGATCTTTCGATGTGTTGGTTGTTTGCGCTTGCTTAGCCTGCTCAGTTCTCCGAAAGCATGACTTGAGGAGTCGTGGATTGTATAATTGCGGAGTTGTAGCATTCCCTGCAGGCAGATGGCTTCCACTACATGAGTACAGCCACAATTCAAGTCGTTGCCTCCTGCCCCCCACCCCAGCGAATGAACAGGCTGCAAAGAGCATTGTTTTTTTTCTTTATCTAAGGGGTACGAAGCTAGGTACATTTCAAGCTAGCTGATAAATTCTTTGGTTTTTCACCCATCTATACAGCCAGCATACTTAGCAGATCTGCAGACCCTCATGAATGCAGCCACAAACATTTTATATGTTGAAGAATCACTCCTGTCGTCCAGGAGAGGATCTTTTGCGTTCACCTTAGCCTGCAAGATTTCACTGTACCTTCCCAAGCGGCGCTGTGCCACCTTCAACTTCAATAACCAGAGGGTGATTTCTCCGGATTATTGCTACGAAAATCATAATACTGAGTTACCCAATAACTTTAACTAAACCAGACACTGGCTAGAGGGAAACTGACACCCCACTGCATCCACAGCCAGTGAATGAGCAGATCTGGCGGCAGCAAAGCACAGATACTACGGAGTGTAACGCATTACCTAAGGTTCTTGTAATGAGGTAAATATTCCAGACACAAAGCAAACTTAATGGAAAGCTACCGATCGTTCTTACAAAAGAGCTCCCACCTATGCTTGCTCCTGAACCCCTAGAGTTTCACAAACGAGAAGAGAAGAACATCTGGGTGCGCGTAACTGAGGCCTTTAAGTACTTCGAGCATTCATAAGTAGTTGCAGATAACATCTGGCGCATATGCACACAGCATTGCGTCTTCTTTTGTCGAGCTAGTGTTACTCAGCAATACTAGGATCTAAGGGGCCACACCACTGATTTGATCACTACTAGCTTCTTGTTAGATTTAAGTAGTGCAGTGTAAAGTGCTTTAGTGTAGGTTAGCCCGCCACACCGTTGATTATCGCAAGTCGTTGTAGCACGTTTAAAAGTCCTGAAAATCGACCAAAGGATATGCTCTGCGCGTACTTCATAAGGGTTCTTGTAGTCTAAATCTATGTATTAATTGATTGGAGGTTCTTGTAGCTTGCTGTGAGGCATTCAATTTGATAACGAATGTGCAGGGCGCCTGCGCCGCGTCGAGCATTTTTTGGTAGGAGATACTGCTGCAGCAACCAGTAGCTAGATCCTCCCCCTTAAAGTCTTGAATCTTTGCTTTTTTGTTGATGGCGCACGATAACATAGCGGTTTATTGTGCGTGACATCAAATGGTACGGGGCTGCGACGAGTTGCATTTGCAGCATGGCGTCGGCAGCAGCGCAGTCCCAGCACTGAAACGATATCCCTGAGTACCAGTCTGAACACACAATTCATTCATATTTATGTGTTTTATCTGATCACAAGCTAGTGGAATGGAGAGAGGACTGTGGACCTTCTGAATGTGATTGTGGGCATCTTGCGAGCCTAAACAGCCGGCGCCCCTGCGTCCATGGGAGGCTCTTGTGAACTGGAGCTTGCACACGATCGCTCTTCCCCTTATGCATTGTAGGAACGGGATTCCGTGTTACTCTTCGTATGAATGCTTAGAATTTTCCCTTCGGCTGCAGTAGGGGTCTCAATTTGCGCTGTCAGCCATCGGCAGCTGTCGCCTTGCGCGGGTGCCGTATAGCAGGCATTTTCTTTTGCATGGTCTCGGTCTCTTGGCTGCATCTGTACCAGCACCTTGGAGCCTGAGACGCTTTTTTAAATCTCACACCTCCGCTTGGTTCTCAGATCGGTCTCGGTTTCTTCAGTTTTACCGTCCAAAGCCAATGACTGAGGGACTGAGCTCAACTGCAGACAGGCGGCGCCCCCTTTGGGGATGCCTGAAATTCACCATGATGGCACTGGGATTTTTCTCAATAATCCTCAACGCTGTTCTGCTTAGTCAGTACCTCTTCTCATCCGAGCGGTTTTCCTCTACAGAAGAGGCGAAGTTCGTTTCTTCCCTAGAAGAGAAGCAAGCTTCTTTTTCCCATCAAGCCCAACCAAAGCATGGTAATAACACTTTGATGATGCACGGACCTCTTGGCTTCAAGCCAGACGGGAACCCGGCACATGTGCCAGCGCCCGCGCCTCCATCCGTACGCCCTGACACCCTGAAATCGAAATCGAACAAACTGCGCTTTGCTATCCAATGCGGAGGCCCCTGTGCTCCTCCTGATTGCACCATGACTTTGTGTGTGTGTGCTTGTGTTGGAACATTATTTCATTTAGCTTGAGCTCGCAGTGTCACTCCCCCTTTTTGAATATTGCAAAAAGGATGTATACAGAGGTAGCGCAACTCTGTGCGGCGTGACCACAGGACTTGAACATGTCACTGGAACTAGCGCGAGGAGGCGGGTTTAACTTGAAGCTGAGCGACCATCTGCCTCTCGACCGCGACATCCCTGATTCTCGCCAGCCTGCGTGCATGTCAATTACTTACGACATATCGACTCTCCCCGCAGCTTCTGTGCTCATGGTCTTCTACAACGAGCCCTTCTCAACCCTGATGCGGTCAGTGCACAGCGTACTAAATCGCACACATCCCTCCTTGCTTCAGGAAATTGTCTTGCTAGACGACGGTAGCGACTTGGCCGATGTTGCTGCCAACGGAAATGGAAAACTGGAGAACTATGTTAAGCTGTTGCCCAAAGTGCGGCTCGTGAGGAGCCCAAAAAGAGAAGGGATTGTGGGTGCACGCATGCGTGCAATAAGGGCAAGCCAAGCGGATATATTTGTCGTACTGGACAGCCACATCGAGGTGCAGAACCAGTGGCTAGAGCCACTTGTTTCTCGGATCAGGGAGGACCCTCGCCGCATCGTAATGCCGCAAGTGGACGGTATTGACGCGGAGAACTTTCGCCATATTGCAGGTGGCATCGGGTGCAAGTTGGGTTTCCTTTGGCAGCTGATGGAGCATTCTTATGAATTCCATCAAATGGCACGGCTTCCCCCCGAGCAGCAGAACTCGCAGGCTACTGATTTCCAGACCTCTCCGACCATGGCTGGGGGCCTGTTCGCGGCTGATAAGAAGTTTTTTTTCTCCATTGGGGCGTATGACGAAGGCTTTCGGTACTGGGGAACAGAAAACCTCGAGTTCAGCTTCAGGCTTTGGCAGTGTGGCGGCATTCTCGAGTGCGCGCCATGTAGCCGTGTATACCATATTTTTAGAAAAGGAGGCTCTGGATACAGCTTTCCGTCAGACGCACTGATTGCGAATAAAATGCGTACGCTGATGTGGATGGACGAATATGCCGACTTGGCGTGGCGCGTGCTAGGAAAACCAGCGGTCGATTATGGCGAAGAGTCCCTCAAGAAAAGGCGGGAATGGAGGGCACAGAAGCAATGCAAAAGCTTCAAATGGTACATGGAAAACGTGTTCTCTGAAGCTGATGTAGTACATCTAACGGACGTTCCATTCCTTGGTAAGCGGAATTGGGGATTTGGGGATTTCAGCATTCGCTAGTTGCCGAGGATGAGAAAAGTTCGGAAGCTGAAACGCATCTCGGCTCTTCGCAGGGAGAACTGAGGAAAGCGAACATCTATGTTGCTGACGACGACAAAGTTTTCGAGCATCTCTTCAAATTTGAGAATTTCCTTCAAAACGTTATGCGGTTCTAGTACTTCCGGCTCATTGGGGTTCATGCTCACTACGGTGCATGTCATGAACCCTATACGTGTTTCAAAAGGCTTCCAACAGCGGTGCCTCTGGGTGTTATATTAATCAGGGCGCCTGAAGCACAACGCCACTGGATTGTGCCTTGACGCTGGTGGTCAGTCCTTCCCTGGTGGCCACCCTGCTTTGGTTCGTTGTGAGGAATCTCACCCTAGTCAAGACTTTATGTATTTTAGGTAAGCGCTTTTCCTCAAAGGAAGTGATCGGCAATGCTTGCTGTCCCTGTCCATAGCCCCATGATGCATGACCAGCATGCGTCTAGGAGTGCGAGCGAAATACGCGGGCTGTTCGTGGTTATGCTTCGGAATCATGATTGAAATATGCGTATCATGAATGCGCTTTTTGTATGTGTGCTCGGCGAATGCGCTGGACTGCAGGAAAATCGGTCACGTGATGCCAGTGCGCAATGATGAAGCGTGCTTGACTCCCAAGGGAAATTTTGACTGGTGTCGAGCTACGGATGTTATGTGGTACTTCAATTTAAACGTCTTTGTTGTTCATGTGTTCCGTCGTGGGGGCTGTTCAAATTGCCAGAAACTCCAGTCTTGCTTCATTCCCATGTAATCTTATTTCTTACGGCTTCAACGTGAATGAAATTTTCTGTAATTTGATCCATCATTCACTATATTTCATCTGTGCATGCACATATTTCGGATGTGGTGGCATCTTATTTGCTGAAGGTGGGATTTCGAAGGCGGAATGTTGCAGAACAGATCCGCTGGGGAATGTCTGACTGTCGTCCGCTCGAAGCTCACACTGGTTCAGTGTGATCCGACAACAGCTCTGCAAGTGCGCACGCCAACAGACATCCCCTGGCGATAGAATAACTTGAATGTCATGTACACGCTTTCGCCTGCAGAAGTGGGATAACACATGCGTGTGAAGGGGGGAACAGTAAAAATTGACTGTGGGATTATAGAGAACGGACTCGCATGCACGGTGTTTGGCTTCTCTTGCAGCAATGGACTTGGGAAGAATACAATCCTCCAGACACTTTCCACTTTCCTCCTCCCCGAGCTCGCAAGCAGCGCATCCCATAAATACGGCGATCAAAGCTGCTTGGCATGTCCTGCACTAAGGCATGTACAGGCTGCCGAAGAGCTCCCTCGTCTTCACTTTCTGATTGATGAGTAAGAACTATTTGTGGGTGTCTCAATGATTTTGATGTAAGGCTTAATACTGGTTGTTTTGAAGGGCTTTCAGAGGCATGCCCACATACTGTCCTGGGCAATCTGTTTCTAGTCCGGCGGTGCAGCAATCTCTGCACCAGGAAAATTTTTGAGTACTCGCCCGATTTTTAGGATTGGGAGGCCTTTAAGAAGAGGATCCAAGTAATTTTTTTAATACTATTTCTAACTGATGCATCTGGTATCGATATGCCCATCGCTGCTCGCCTGCAAATCGTGCTCCATTTTTTTGTCGCTATTCGGCCTAGGAACGTCAGCACCACAAAGGAATAAATAGAGCACCGCTGCATGACGTTCGATGACGATTTAGCCTGCTCTATTAGTATGCGTGTCGCTAGTATATGTTTCATGTGAATGTGCCTGTCTGTCTGGGAGCACGAATTGTTTTGTGCTCACTTTAGCTTCCCGAAATGCACTTGGTTGTGCATCCTTCTTTGCTATGAGCAGTTCTGGTGAGGTATTGTACCCGCTCATGCATGAGCTATGCTTGGTGTGGTTGAAACCGATAGATCCTTTAGTCCAAGAGCTCTCTAACAACTTGCAGTGCCCTGTTGAAGCACTACAAATCGCATGAACAGCATCATGCTCTCTGTTCATTGGGCAAAAAGTGCCTGTCCGATGCAAGCCGCACATTAGCTGTGCAGTAGTGGTGTTTTCGCTGAAACATGCGGATTTTGGACACTACTGGGCAACATTAGTGTTCTTGAGGGCTCTAGTGACATTGCTGTATGCCTACCGATGGGCAGGGCAAAGTGCAATATATGATTTCTCGTCCTAATAATATTTCGATCCAAAACAGGTCCAGGCAGTGCCAAATTCCAGTAAGCAGTTCACCCCCTTGCGGAACGTGCGAAGTGCCGGTGGAAGTTATTTTGCGCGTCGTACATCGCTCCATGCCTTTCATGCTAAGCAAATGGAAATGTGATGTTCTGCTCACTCTTCGAAAAGATAAAATCGCAATGGAGCACACGGAACAGGCTCAGGGCGAAAAGCAGTCAGTTAGATCGGATATTCACCTCACGCACAGCTTCACCAAAAGGGACATGCGGAGAACAATCAGATCAAAAGAATCAGTATGGAATCCATTGCCCCATAGCGTGCAGGGGAATCGCCGGCAGTCACAATCCAAGCCCATCGACTGCAGAGAGAAATCAAGAATAGTGAAGGTAGTTACTTTTCTTGTACATACCGTGGTCCCGCACAGCGAGATTGACAGGAATGGGCCGAGAGAAACTCAAGAAGGAGGCAATGCGTGCATTTTATTGAAAAGTTGTTCGAAGAAGCGACAATTCTAGAAGTCATGGCAGCGGCCACCGCATGGACGTTCAGAGAGTACGTCTATTGGTGTGAACCGCCTGCGTTTAATGCTAAAAGTAAAAGGCAAAGCATCTGAACCACATGCGCAAATGATGTTCCACTTCTAGGGATTCGAGAGGCCTGTGAGGGCAGGCTTCTGAATGGCGAGAATTTCAAAAAAGTTAATCTATCCAGTAGCTAGAAACGTATTCCAATATACACGTGACTATCTTTTGTGCATGAGGCAGAACGATTTACGCAATTGTTCATTATCGAAGGCATTCCTTCTCATGTAGCTGGCAGTTATGAGAAGCGCCACTGTAAAGACCTGCTATTCCGGTGGATGCTGGTCAAACAAATAGCGGACTAACTTTTGCTGCTTCTATGAGGTTACTAACATATGCTGCCCGCTGCAGAGTAGTTTAGTTAGCTTGAAACGACTACAATCAACCTTTATTCCCCCATGGGCGCAGCCTCTGCGTGCAATTAGCGATGAATGCTCAGCGTGCATCCAGTGGCAAGCACCGCGTACCTTGTAAGCAGTCTCCCTTCATGGCGATACCCTTCAAAGTAAAGACAGGGAGAAAGGATGCTTTCTAAATGAGACACTGAGTAACATTCCATTGGGTATTGCATTTGAGTTTGTGTCTAAGGGCCTCTTTATGGAGACTCTTGTTGGATATGAGAATTGGCCGCACTGAAGGGTGTAGTGCAGCTGTTCCCGTGCCCTCTCCTCGTTGCAGCTCCACTTTGACGCCATGTTCTCCACAGAAATATTTGTATCACAATCTCTTGAAAAATCGACACCTTGAAGCGTTTTGTGGTTTTGAAAGGATACACATCACGACAACGGATGTTGTAGCTCCCCAGCTAGGGGATCCCCAGTAAATTGACCCTCCAATCGAGTCTCTAGATCCCTTCTTTGCAGAAAAAGGTGCAATCTAAGCACTTGGACCAAACCAAACGAAGGGCCCTACACGCCTGTTGTCTATTAAAACCTTCAACTTCCTATCAAAACCGTGCAGATGCATGTTCGTCTGCATTACAAGCTAATTAGGATGTTGCCTTAGAGGAATGATTGTAGGGTAGGATATTACTCCGGACATTCTCGCATTTGCGCTCGATATGTAGCTTTAACATAGCTGCTGGCAGTACTTAAGTGCGAGCATAAACCAAAACACTTTCCCAGCTAGCTTTTTGAGGCTAAAGCGGCACTTTCGTTCACTGGGCCAATGGGAAAGTTGTAACCCCAAAGCCCTGTCTTGGCTTGCACGGAAAAAAAATCTTCGTCTGCCAAACAGCCTTTAAGCACCGAGTTCGCATAGTGTTGGCTGTTATCTTGCAGCATTTAATCTTATTTAGCAACGAATTCCTTGGCAGGGGTGCTGGGGTCTGACTTGCATGTGTGCAGCAATTGGCTAACTGAGTATGCCAGCAAAAAAAGAAAGCTAATACCCAAGCTGTCTACTTAATTTAATCACAATGACTGCCAATACCGATAAAACATTAACTCTCTGTTGCGATACACCTCGCGTGGCTACTTGGGGAGGCCCGCCTGCTAGTGATCATCATGTGGGTTTTGCCCAATTGGAGCGTGTTTATTGGAGGGTCAAGTAGCAAATCGTGGAGCCATTTTCATACCGAGCGTGAAGTCCACAGAAAGTTAATACTGTAGCGCAAGCCTGTATTCAAGTACTGACTCTTCGGATAACGCTGATCTCAGCTCACCAGCAAGAGTTGACAAAAAAGTGTAAGCAGTTAGTAGGCCAAAAAACCTTTATATCTCGACATCTGATTTTTCGGTTATTACAAGCCGCAGCATACACGAATAGTTGCTCAATCTAGGCCTTATCGCTGGTCTACCTAAGAGGTAGCTTTATTTGCTTACAGGTTGGATAACGGTTTATCGCTTTCAAAACTGGCCATCGGGGCCTTCTCATATGATATAATTTACGAGAGTTTATGAAAGAATTAGTTAAGCTTCTGGGTTGGCTGTTCGATTGAAGGAACCTAATCAGTATTTTGGACCTCAATCTAGGAACTCCTCCCAGTAACTATTACTAGGCAAGATTTCAGTCCTCAGGAGTCGTGAGAGAGCCCTGCCATGCAAGACTGCACTCCACGCAGCCGCCGTAGCTCTGCTCTAGCTAGCTACCCATTCTGCGAATCTTAGTGACTGTTTCAACAGATATGGGCCCCCGAAGACAACCGCTCCTGGAATTGCGCATGCCGACGAATCCTGGTGCTATTTGAAGCCTTCTCGACGACGTAGGGTAGCCAGAATTCCCAATGTCGGCTGAGTGTGTGCGTCAAGTTTCCCGACAATGTGAACACGTTGATCAACCTTCCAGGATCCCCTGCAAGCTACCTTTTTAGATAGAACGGGTACTTTATGTTGGATTAGAAATCAATGCGGACGCTCCACAAGGACGCCCCTGGAATTAGTCTATGTTCTCAAACTTTTATGCTCACCGGGCCGTCTGCAAGCATGCGCGCAAGTGAGGCCCGGTTACCAACAAACAGCGCATTCGTTACAAAAACACAATCCTTTGCTTCAAGAAATGGCCGACCCGATGCAAAATCAACAACTGGCGACTGCTTGATCAGCATTTGTAGTTTTAGGGTGTACTGGTCTATGCAAGCTAAGGTGGAACTTCGGGGTAAGAGCTTCCACACTGTCCAAGTGGACGCCAGTGCCACGTTGGCCACAAGCTTCTGATTCAAATTCAGACCTTGGTGGCTGCTCGCCTTTTGAGCCCCCTTCATAGTTAAGCTTAGAGCACTCTTTGAGAACATTTCTCACAACTTTTGTGGGCACTTGATATCTCCAGTGACTTCCGGTTTTTAGAATCATGCACTTAAGCTAATATTCAAGGTTTCTAGAGTGTCAGTGCTTAAGGTGCGCCTTCAGCTGGCAAATCCTTGAATGGAAGCGAAATGCTTTTCAGTTGATTACATGGGAAGCCTATTGGGGGTTTGATCTAGGTTTAATGTCCTTTAATCATTACTAAGCCCATCGCGTTGCCTAAAAGAGGTAAGAGGGGGGTGTCTCAGTTATCTCATTCTCCGCTGGTTGCAGCATCGAGCTGTCCTCACAGCATAAGAGCGCTTGGTCCACGCGTGTGCGCTGACTTTCTCTGTCTGTCTGCAAACGAGTGCCAGGATCGCTCCAAGAGAACAGTACCATCTACCACTCGCAACCATAACCTTCCTAGGTGGGAAACTCTTTGGGCTCAGGGAATGTAATGAAGCATTTTAGGAACGAGAAACGCGTGTCCTTTCATGTCTGAGGTTACCCTTGCAAAAGCCTTCGGAAAACGCGTTTTACAGAGGAGCTGGGAGCATGCTACGTGGGCCTAAAAGCCAATGTCTAGGATGACCTTTAGATGCACGCGAAACTCGCACGTTGCACCGTGCATTACCTGCAGGCACTAGACAAGCAAAGTAAAATGTTTCGCAGAGCCTGTGCTGTACGCATTCCCAATATAGTAATTTGGATTCAGCATTTTATTTAATAAGTTATGCTTGGTCTTTTTCTCTGTGCGCTTCTTAGCGGGCTGGCCTAGCAATTCTTATCGTCGTTTTACTCAGTAAAACGGGCACAGGCTTTGCAGTTTACATCTTGAGTCTGCACTAGCAATATGGCAAAGCCCCCAGTACCCCCAGGTTTGCGCAGTTGGAGGCATGCGATTCAAACAGATGATCCTATTTGAGCATAAATATTTGCCAGGGCCCGTGAAATACACCATTCAGGCCTGTTGTAATTGTACCCTGCGTCCGCGATGCCAATGCAGAGTATGCCTTAGTTCCTCGGCACTCTCGTCTCTCTGCATCCTAGCCAGCGGTATGCATATCGCATGAATTGTTCCAAAATTCTTGGTCATACAGCAGTAAATGCCGACCAGACTTTCTGGTGAACTATCTGAAAGTGTGGCTTCCAGTTCAAGTGGTGACTATGTAAATGCGTTCTTTTCCTTGAAATATTTGAGCCATGTAGCTTTCAGTTCTCCATTTTTTTATGGGTGTGCGCTGGTGCCCTGAGACGAATCCTGTGCTCTCGGCTGGTGTCACCCTGAGACCGCTTCGCAAGCACGAGACTGCTGCGCATGAAATTTAGCCTCTTTGGACAAAGTTCACACCGTTGGGAAAAAACCAGCTGTACACGGCAGGTTTCAGCGGTTGTACTTATTACACAGCTCAAAATCCCAACAAACTAGTGCGCCTACGCCCCATGGAGGAAGCGGCAAACGTCCGGCATTCCTCGCCAGCATGGCTCCTCAATGATAGTTTTCGCTCAAGATGAGCCCATCATGAGATTTCATGAAGGGAATTCACCCAATTATACAACAGAACCACAGAGCACTAATGTTTTGTACTCCACACGAAGATTTGTGAACAACAATGCGCAGGCCAACGAAACACACCGCAATAGAATGTGTGGCAAATGACAAAAGAGCATTTTTAATACAAGCTGGACAACAGGGAATTCACCACTCTATGTAAACGAAATGCACACGAATGTAACTGCCAGTTCAATCCTTGGCGTTCACTTGGGCTTGCTTCATATCCGAAGATCCATGACAGCAGTTTCTTTGTCCACTCCCACTCTCCTTCTCGACCTTGGACTTTCGTAGCCTCCTTACTTTGCCAGCTTTCTGCGCCCCTTCGGTAATATCACCGTCACTGCTACTGTCGCTTTCACTGCTACTCTCTGCAAACGCTCGGGGTTTGTGGTAGATGCAGCAAACTTTACTGCTTTTCCTTCCCAAGTTTTCGTTGTCCACCGTGCCCTCCTCAAAAGACACCTGTTTCTGCTGCTCAATGCTTGCATTTTGCTGCTCGGACGTTGCAGGAGGTGCCGCAGAGGATACTAGGTGAATCACTGCTTGTGTGACGGTTTCCGTCCTCGTCGTGCTTGCCATTTCCCGTGTATCTGATGAGGTCCACACCAGAATAGGCCGCACTCAACTGTAGAAGTTGTAGGCTTAAGTAAGAAGAAAGATTGCTGAGCGCTTTTGAGCACCACACGGTGACGCTTCCGAGCTTCTAACAGCGCTCAGAACCAAATGCCATATCCGTGCAAAAAGCGCAAATGGGTGTCCGCACACGCTGCGTCTGGGGAAAACAGGCCTTTATCTTCAAAGCAGAAGGCGCAAGTCTCAAGCGTTGAATATTTGATCCATGCATACGTTTGGTATTTCCCGAGGGCCGAATGCGGATCGTCACCAATTCGACGCGAAGCGCACGGGTCTCCAGGGAAGGCCACAAGGGATGAATACATAAAAACGATTATGAAAACGCAGATGGGTAGCAAGATGGACGAGGAAGAAGAATAAGAAGGAGAATTGCCAGTCGAGCCGTGTCTGAGATGCAGGCTCTACGCAGCGTCGCGCCGGTGCAGCTTCAACTGAGCAGAATTACCAAGGTTTCTCGCTCAGGAACTCACTCTTCCCAGAACATGCAAAGACAAGAAAGGAAAAAACTAGTTTTGGGTAGGCTGCTCGCAAAGCCCTAGAGTGAGGGGCACCATAGGCGACTGTGTGTAGCTAGGGGGGTTAATGAGAGGCCCCTGCTTGCGCGAGAACGAGGCGCAAAGCCATTGACCACATAGAATCGGAAATGTATATACTGCGCACTTGAGCGTTACCGCGAGAAATATCCGTATACACCGCATCCCCGCCGCTCCGGTTCCCTGGCGGTCCGCAGTTCTAAGCTCGAAGCTGCTGGCTTATACACATGCATGCGCAGTTTCTCCATTGAGGTGGGCGAAGGTGTTAAAGAGAAAGGACGCTAAGCAGTCCGTTAGTCGCTGGTGCCTTCCGCGAGAAGTAAGCCGCAGGCGCGACCAAGCTTTCGACCTCGAAGGAAATTCGAGATATTTTCCGTCTTTCTACTTCACGACCCTCTTGAACACGAAGGGATTCCCTATGTAACTCCCTGCATCCTGCTGAACGCGACGAAACAGTTTGCACTGCGGAGCCGACGCCGTATTTCCGCAGAGCACCCCGTGCAACATTGCCTAGTTGTTCTAGTGGCTGCAAAGGGTTTCTGCTCGATCCGTATGTACAAGGCCCCTCACGCAGGTGGGAGGCTGTGGTATCCTGACGTAAATGGCTACGGAGAACGGCCTCACGATGCGGAAGAGCGACGACCATGATGACAGGGGGTAAGATGCAGAGCCTTCCCATTCAAATTTCCTACGGTAGCTCTTCCATTCTGTGAAAAAGTGCGTGCTTCGCGTCATCGCGACCTCCGTATAAAGGCCGAATAGTTGGCGTTTTTTTCGCACCAGCTGTACAGGTTTGCGCAGCTTCTTTGCGTCTTCCTTGCTAGTCGAGGATTCCCCCACGCAGGCTTTGCGGGAAGCCTGCGTGGGGGAATCCTCGACTTGCAAGGAAGACGCAAAGAAGCTGCCCTGTTTGAATGTGCTGCTTGAAGGTTTTTGGAGAGTTCTGAGTGTGTGTGTGTGCTCTGTATGTGTTGCACAAGGGGCCCTATATAAGGCGCTAATGCCGACGAAGGGTGTGCGTGTTGTGTGTACGTGTGTCTGTGTGCGTGGCTTTTCGCGCGCAACAGGTTAGGCCTCCCGGAAGGCTGGCACTTCCCCGAAAAGGTCGCTGGCATGGGCTGTAGCAGGATGGTGCTCATGCAGTTGAGGGAGCGCAGAAGCTGCGTCGTGGGGACTGCGCATGAAGTTTCGTTTTCGCAGCCTTCGCTTGACGGGGAGAGCTCTGCAGTGTCGGAGGGAGAGCTTCTGCAGTCGCAGCTGGATATAGCGCTGCTGCCCGCGTCTGCGCCGCCTTCTGACGTGCCTGGTGCTCTCTTGCCTGCAGCAAGTAGCAGCACGGAGGCTGCGCAGGAAAGAGCGATTGGCGCAAATGCCACTTGCGTCGCCTATGCTGTGAAGCCTGGCGTCGTACGGGTTGTTCGCGTGCTGGATCAGCAGGCGCAGCAGAATGCCGCAGTTTGCCGGGTAAGCGATGGAGGAAAAAGATGTCTGTCTGTCTGTCTGCTGCTGCTCCTGTTCCTCTCCGGGCTGCTTCTAGCTTCCCGAAGGTGTACATACAGCTGGAGTTTTGCTTGGCTTATTTTCTAGAGGGCCCCCTAAGAGATCCCTGTAGATATTAGGCCAAGTAAAACGAGAACCTTGCCAGAATCATTGAGGCACTTCCCTTTCCACGCACCAAAAAGGGGCAGCTGTTGGCAGATGAATTCGCTCTCATCACACGACGCAGAGCATGCATGGAGGTGTCTACGGCTCGAGGGACTTGCCTCCCTCTGGTGGTGGTGGTGTGTGTGTATATATATATATGTGTGTGAATATATATATATATATATGTGTATATATGTATATATATATATGTATATATGTGCGTGTATGCACATTATTTTTTTCACTCACTCACTCACTCTCTGTCTTTGTTTGTTTGTCGCATGCGTCTGTTCGCTTTGAAGTTTCTTCTCCCCGATCCGCCAGCGGGAGTCGCAGGATCGCGTGTGGCAGAAGGCCTCGCGCTTGGTCAAGAAAAGCCGCAGTTTCTCCTGATAAGAGACTCTCACGGATTGGTTCTCATTTACAAGGGGAGGCTGGAGTCTCCTGCTCCTAAGCCTTCCGCGGATCGCTCTCCATCGGCAGATGCAGAGCGGGGGGGCAGCAGCTCGACAGGCATGCCGACTGCGGGGGGGGGAACAGACACCACTCCCCCGTTCGTACAGCTGCAGCTGCAGCTCGAGCATGGGCGTCTTCTGGACGCCTTCTGGCTGCCCTCGACTGCCACGCAGCGGAGAGCGGGTACAGGTGCTGCTGAAACTGCGGAGAGAGACAGGAGCGAGACTGCAGAAGGCGGGAGTGGATGCTTCTTTGTCACTGTGCAGCAACGCCGAGTGGCGGTGTGGTCTGTACCGCTGCTGAGGATCTTGGGAGTGACGCTGCGGCGTGATCCTCAGAAGGAGCCGCTTTTGGTGAGTGTGTAGTGTGTAGTGTGTACGTACTTTCACCGTTTTTTTTCAGCCTCGAAGCAGTCGCGGGCAAGCAGACACACAGGCAGACTTGTTCGCAGACTTGTTTGCAGACTTGTTTGCAGACTTGTTTGCAGAGTTGTTTGCAGAGTTGTTTGCAGAGTTGTTTGCAGACTTTTTTGCAGACTTGTTTGCAGACTTGTTCGCAGACTTTTTTGCAGACGTTTTTGCAGACTTGTTTGCAGGGAGCAGCAGTGGAGCCTCGCACGCATTGATTTTGGAAAGAAACTCCAGCCGCTTGTCGCCACTTTGGGGGGGGCGTAGTGCCACTGCTGCCGGCACACGAGGTGATGGCTGTGTTGCGACGCTTCTCTGCTGCAGGCAGAAGAAGCAGAAGCCGCGGATTGCTGCTGCTGTGTGCTGCCCTTGGAAGAGGCAGCCGCCGCAGCCGAAGGAGTGCTGCACGACCCTTTCAACGTGTGCACCCCCAGCGAGCTGCCGGAGGTGTATTCGGCGTGCTGCGCCTCAAGAGAAGGCTGCTTGCTGGTCGGGCTCAAGCGACGGGTTGTAGCAGCGTGGCAGCTGCAGGTGAGACGCACTCACCACACCACTGTTCGCCTAGAGTCGAGGAAGGGGCAGCCTTCGTCTTCCGGGAGTGCGAAGATGTGAACTGCAGCGCACGCCTGCCCAACAGAGGGAGCTGACTCGCACTTGCTCTCTTTGTTTTTCCTTGGGTAGAGATCGCTCCGTGAATGACGCCGCTCCTCCCTCCTGGCGCCGTTCTCCTCGACGCCTGTGCTGTGCTGCCGCCCTTGGAAGAGGCAGCCGCTGCAGCGAGTTTCTCTGCGATCTGCTGCTGTGTGGCTTGCCAGACGCAGCAGAACGGCATCAAGGCTGCGCAGCTCCTCGCCGCGGTGCGACTGCCTCCAGAGCCTTATGGAGCACTGCGTCTTCCTACCAGATCTGCTGCTGCTGCTGCTGCGGCAGAAGCCGAAGAGCATCTGCAGGCGTCTGCTCAAACGAACCCTTTTTTCTCGCCGCTTGGCACGCGCGATCCCACGAGCATCGTGCTGCGACGCCAGCAGCAGCAGCATCAGCAGCAGCGGAAACAGCACCTCGACGAGGCGAGCAGTCCCTTCCAGCTCTTGGTGCTCTACGGAGGAGGATGCCTTGACAAAAAGGCTGGCTTCTCTCCCTTCCTAGCCGTTTGCACCAGAGGCGCTTTCTACGTACAGCTCTTCCCCCTTTGCTTCCCGGAAGCTTCTTGCTCCCTGCAATATCCGCAGGCTCAGCACTTCTTAGGGCCATGTCAACAGACGTTGTGTTTCGGCTTGCCCAAAGATCTCGAGCTGAGCGTTCTGGGTAGCAGCAGCAGCAGCAGCAGCAGCAGCAGCAGCAGCAGCAGTAGCGACACTGCGGCCTTCTGCGCGTGGGCTCTTACAGACTTAACTCAGCGGTTCCTTGTTGTTGGTGTTACGGTGGAAAGAGGACAGCCTGAGGCACGTTCATACCTGTGCATTTTGGATGCTCAGCAGCAGCAGCATCCTGGTGCTGCTTCTGAGCAGCAGCAGCATCCTGGTGCTGCTTCTGAGCAGCAGCAGCATCCTGGTGCTGCTTCTGAGCAGCAGCAGCATCCTGGTGCTGCTTCTGAGCAGCAGCAGGAGCAGGAGCAGCAGCAGCTGCCTCTCTCCTCAGTTTTGCTGCTGCACCTGCCAAACCCCTTGGTAAAATTGGGTGCGGCCGTTCTTACGGGGGCCCCTGCGGGGGGGCCCCCCGAGATGGAGGCAGCAGCAGCGGGGCAGGAGGCGGAGGAGGAGGCTGCCTTGTACTGTTACTGCGTGTTTACGGCAGAAGAGGATCGACATCTGCTCCATCCGCAGTCGCAGCAGCGGCCTCACTTGCTGCGCGTTCACTACGTCCAGTGCAGCAAGCTCGCCGACTTGGGTTTGAAAAACGCGTTGCAGTGGCAGCATCTCCGCCACGCTGCAGCACCCCCAGCAGCAGTTGATGCGCTTCCAGCGATGGATGAGGGTCTTGTCAACGGGGAAAACGCAGAGCAGACACCCCTCACTCCCCCCCGCATTGCTGCAGAGGGTGCTGCTGCAGCTGCTGCAGCGGAGGATGCCATGACCACCATCGCACAGCGTAGCGGCAGGAGCAGCAGCTACTGCTGCTCCTTCGACGCGGGCGCCTCGCCAGCTGCTGCTGTGCATGCGGGAACGCCTCCAGCCAAGTTCGTGATGTCTTCAGAAAACACTGCTCAAGCAGCAGCAATCCCAGCAGATCCAGCTATCCTGCTTGCGTTGCCAGGGGGGCCTGCTGCTGCTGCAGCGGCAGCGGAGCACGCAGGCACCCCCGTCTTGCCGGAGGCAGATTCGACGTCTAGCGGCTTGTTGCAGCTGCTGCTAGCTCGCAACAAGGGCAGCAGCAGCAGCGCAAACAAGGACGCTTTGACTCCCGATTTTGACAAGCGGGCTGAGTCGTCGCCCTCTTCGGTGTCTCCGTCTCGCTCGGCAGCTGCAGGAGGGGGGGCCTCCTCTAGCAACGCGCGTGTCTCTGGCGCCTCTGGCAAGCCGAGAGAAAGCAAATCGGCAGAACCACCAGCAGCGGCAGCAGCAGGAGCTCTCTCCGGAGCTTCGCCGCATGCTGCGTCTCCTGCTGCCCCTAAGACGCAGGCAGAAAAGCCTCCTCAAGTCGCCTCCGCTTCAACGGCAACTCCGACGGCAGAATCAGAAGCTGCAGCAGGAAAAGCCAAAGCAGATGCCTCCGCAACACATCAGGCACAAGGGGGAGGACGCAAGAAAGGAGGAGGGAAGCAGCAGCAACAACAACAGCAACAACAACAGCAGCAACAACAGCAGCAACAACAACAGCAGCAACAACAACAGCACCCGGTATATTCGAACGCCTCACATCGCACAGAAAGCTCCGCAGAGCAGGTAAGAGCTCCTTGAAGGAACGGAAAAGGCATGCTAAAGGGGGGGAGGGGAGGGGTTGCTCTCCTATGGACGCTCAGAGAGCGCGTTCCTCACACCAGTTGCAGGAGTATTGGCAGTTTTGTAACGGGTACAGTAGCAATATTTTTGGCAGGAGGAGCGTTGAGAGAAGCTTCCGTAGGGTGTTTGTCGCGGAGAGTAGTGCACACAGGGGAAACAAGTTCGTGCGACTGTGTTGCATGCAGACTGTCGTGGGAGTCAGGCCATATCCTGAGGAAAAGGAAAGCCGTAAGCTCCTTCCTGACTCTGCTACAATTTTTCTTGCTGCTCGCAGACTCTTTATTCAGGATGCTGCTGCTTGGCTTGCTGCTCGAAGACTCTTTATTCAGGATGCTGCTGCTTGGCTTGCTGCTCGTACAGTTTTTCTCCAGGATGCTGCTGCCACAGCCTTTGCAACTGTTGGATGATGCCGCTGTTGCAGCAACAAACGCATGCCCCGAAGGAGTTCAAGAGCTGGCTGTCAGTCGCAGCCACCCTGTGACGTACGATGCTCTTGAGTCTCTGATCACGAAGGCGATAGGAGAGCTCACGCAGAAGATATCTGTACGCTGTGACTGCTCTGTTTGCTCGCTTTGGTGTGTCGGTTCTGCTCTGACAAGGTAGTGCAACTCTCTTCCACATTCCGCCGAGGCTCAAGAAGCCGACGAGCAGTTTTCTATGTGGCTGCTTGTGTTTTTTGCGACTTTTCCCACAGGCCAGCACGAGCACTATAGTGAAGGCTAACAGCTCATGTGCGCTGGAGCGACAGCACGCGCCTCAGCAGGCACAGCTGCAGCAGCAGCAGCGCATGGCAGGCTTAATTGCGACTGAGGTACAGCGTCTCTTCTCCTCGCAGCTGCAGACAGCGGTGCAGGAAGCGTGTGAAGCTGCCAAGCTTGCGGCAGTGAGTCTCTCTCTCTCCCTCTGCGCGCGCTCACGCTTCACGAGCTGCCTGTTGAAGTCGCTGCCTTGGCAGTCATCCAAATCTCCCTCCTTCCTTCCCCCCTTCCTTGCTGAGGCAGCATCTGGCCTTTGCTTTCTACTCCCACAGCATGCATTTCCAGCGTCGCACTGTTGCTTTTGAGGGGCCTATACACTGCGGGAGAAGGTGAAGGGGAAGAAAGGCGTGGAGTGCTCTTTGCGCAGCTGTCTCCGCCACAAGGAACGCCTTCCCTCGCTGCAGCAGCAGCACATCACCAGAACGTTGTGCAGCAAATGCAGCAGCTGGAATGTAATGTGTCTAACCAACTGCAAACTAAGCTGAAGCAGCACATAACCGGAACGAACCAGCTGCTGGAAGAGCACCAACGGCTGCTGCAGCAGCATATTCAGCAGCAAATCCTCCCCTTGCAGCATCACCTCCACAAGTGGCAGCAGGCACAACAGCAACAGATGAATCAGATGCAGCAGCTGCTACTTCAAATGACACAGCAAATTCAGCAGGTACAACAGCAGCTCCTGCGCTTGCAGCAGGTGCAGCACCAGCAGACACCTGCAGACGCATTCTCTGGCGAGAAGCTTCTTGAGACTGTAGACAGTCATCTTAAGGCGCAGTCGGAGTTGCTACACAAGGTGCGTCTGAAGTCTGTCGCTGCTTTTCCGACGATGATCGCGCAACTGTGCCACATTACCACCCATGCATGTGCAGCGCCTTCCCGCCGTGCATCCGTTTGGCATGGCATGCGCGCTTTGTACGATCGCATGCCTCAACGAATGCATGAGGTTCACGTCGAAGGATTTCGATCCGCAAAAGTTGAAGCACTTGATGAGCAATCGTATAAATGCATATATATATATATGTATATATATATATATATGTATGTTTATGTGTAAGCAAACGCGAAGCCTGCTGCGCTGGCGCATACACGTGCCTGTTCTTTTCGAGGGGGCGACTGCGTCACATTTAGAAACAGCTGCTTCCCGTGTCGGTTGGAGTATCGAGGCATTTGATTTGTGCCGCCCCTTCCCGGTGGAGTGCTATCGATGTTGACGACATGCAGCCGCTTTTCCGTGCAGCAGCGACACTTCTCGTGCGCAGGCTTCCGCGGCAGCATACTCCTACCGCGTCCTTCCTGTTGGCGTGAAGGCTGTTGTGTGTGTATTTTGGTGTGCCTCTCTGTTTGTGTGCTTCGCGTGATGAGGCATCTGGAATGGCTTCTCGTCTCTGTCCGTACCTTCTAGGGGGTGAGTGCGTGAGTGTGTTTGCGCGGCTTCTTCCACAGAATTTTAGTGCTTCTGACAGCGCGATCGCCCACCTTCGGGTTCAACTGCAAGACGCGCAGGAGGATACGAAGGAGATGCTAGCAAAGCAGCAGCAGAAGCAGCAGAAGCACTTCCTGGAGCTGCAGCAGCAGCAGCAGGCGCTGCTGGACCGGGTTGCAGCGATGTCTAGCACCGTAGCGGAATTTGCACAGCTGCGATCTCATGCTTCGCGGGAAGGGCTCGCGGGTGTTTCTGAGGAGTTTTCGTCTTTGATTGGAGCGCCGTCCTCCGAGGCTGCTGAGCAGCGCAGGATGTCGGCACACTTCACGGAGAGTCTGAAGGCTGCAGTGGAGGAAAACAAGCTCGACGAGGCTTTCGGACTGGCTATTTCCGCCGATATTCGCCAAAACACCAAGGGATTCTGGGTTACACACGTCTGCAAGAACCTCGACGCGGACGCAGTCTTCGATGTGGAGCCACCAGCTCTCAGTCAGCCTGTGCTGCTCGGAGTTGGAAAGGGTAAGACAGAACGCGACAGATTTGTTTCGACTGGGAAGCGCAGCGTGTGGAAAGGCTTTGATGGGTTTTCATAAACCTTCAGGCCGCTGTACTATCCCGCAAGTAGCTGGTTCAGAATCCGGCAAAAACTGCGCTGAGGTTTCTTCGCTTGGTTCTAACGCGCTCGAACACGGACTGGCGCACGCCGAGGTTTACGACAGACAGACAGACGGGCATCTAGCTCAGCTGGTGCAAAACAGCGCTTGGCGATGTCACTTGAGCCGCTTATCCGGAGGGAGGCTTTTCCTGGTGTTGCACTGTGCCGTTAGTGAGCGGCTCCGGCCTGCGGGTTTGTGCAAGGGTAAGGCAGCTAAGCAAATAGATGTCTGTTTCTCTCTGTCTGTCTGTCGCGCGCAGTTCTTACCGAGTCACTAGCGTCGGAGGCATCAAGAGGAGATCTCGAAGACTTGAAAACAATGGCTTTGTGGATTTCGGAGGCACTCACGCAGATGGTTGCTCCGTCGCAGCACATCGAGTCTCAAGATCTTAGCCATGTAATGCTGCACCGTCATCGTGAACCTTGGTGGTCTCCCCCTATCCCCTCCCTACGCAGCTTCTGTACTTTCTAGGGTGTCTGGCTAGCCACCGATCCTGATGCGCTTCGTTGCGCAAGCAGCTGCGTAATATCCGCCCCAATGTGTACTTGTTTAACCCCCGACCGACTCGTGCATGCCTGCTCGTTCGTTGGTGCGGCGCCTGCCTCTCACTGCGGTGTTGCCGCAGCTCTTACATGAATTCAAGACGCATCTGCTCTACGCTCAAGCAAACTTCCGCAGTCGAGACGATGGTAGTACTGTAGTCTTGGGGGAACGAATCGCCGTGTCCTTAAGGCAGCTGAAGAGGTAAGCTCTTTCTTGGCTATTTTTCTTTAAAGAACTGGTAAACGCATGGCTGTCAATTCTCAGCGATATTGCGGTGCTTGCCGATGCGCGGGTAGCTACTACTGTGTGTACACACAGGACTGGGCTTGGCTCCTTGGTTTTCTGTCTTTCAGGCTTATTAGAGCTGTGGAGGCTGCCGTTCCCACAGCGAGGAGCTAAGTTCTGAGAGGGAGGACAGCCTGTGCGTCATTAGGATTTTGAATTACTGGTGCCTTCTTTTGGAAAGCAGCTGCCTTGACAATGTTTCAGCTCAAGCATTCAACGCAAGTCCTTTCCCTCACCTGTGGCGTTGATGCGTCGTCAAACCGTATTTTAATCAAGGTCGCCTTAGTATCTGTTTTCTTACTTGAGCTTCGCGCATGTGCTTGGCACAAACAGCCTGTACACACTGACCAGCGCTTGGGGGTCCAACGCCATTTTGGTGGTTGAAGATTCATCTTCAGGCCCTTCGGGATACGCAGATTTAGATAACCCCGACCAATTTAGATCACTTCACATCGGACCTAGATGCCATGAGGGAGCTATTTATCTGGAGTTCTGCATTAGTGCGTCAGACCTGCACACATCTAACAGGAACATGCACTATGGGGTATAAAGCCTCCCTGAAAGCTGTCGGCACAAGCCCCTACATTTATTGGCGTTTCAGCGGCTTTAGTTCCAACCCAATACTTTGTTTGTACGCAACAGATCTACAAACGCCTGGTACTTTGTAAGGCCCGAGAAAAACTCAAATAGGTGTAGGGAACGATATTCAACCTGATATTTCATCAGTCCATGGCTACCTGAAAATTCGCCAGGCGGCAGAAGGCTGAGAGCCGAGCCCACTAAGGATGACACTATCCCAGCGTGATTGGTTTGTCATGGGAAAGTAGGACCGATGGTTTTGCAAGATAACTTAAACTTTACTGTCTGTCTTTCCCTGTAGTATTTTTGTTTACTATTCAGTATGTTGCTGTGAGCTGTGTTGCACTGAAAGCGAAAATGCGATGACAAATCCATCATTTGCTCGTGCCCCGAAGAGAACGCATTTGGGTATTCCTACTGCTGTCATTTGCGCTAGCCACGAGCCTGTCGTCGAATGGAGGAAACTTTACTCTGAAGGAGAACGGATCCGCATCGGGCTGTTTATAAAAGGTGTCTACTAAATTCACCCAGGAAACCAAGGTATTGGTACTCTGACATGCTTCAGCACCGTGACGTAGTTGAGATGGGCCGCTGTGAACTGCGCAGGATATCATGCATACTAGGAGCCAGCATTCAGGATGCCTGCACATCGAATCCCAACGCAGATATTCTCTTTTGTGAAAAATATTCCATATAAATTGGTTTAAGAAATCTACGTATGTTTCCTTCTGGTGCCTGCACCTTAGTCGAATAGTATCCTCCCCTTTTGAGCTGTATTAGCAGTAATATTGAAGCTAGACCAAGAAAACGAGTTTCCGTATGCAAAAATCGAGCAAAGACTGCCTGAAGTGCCCGGATGAGCTGGTCACCATACGCACATGACACCAAAGGGCATAGTTGCAACGTGTGAAGTAGGACTGCAGCCATGGGGCTGTTCAGTGGCTCTTGGAATTACAAGAAATGAGAAGGCCGTGTGTTGCTGTGTGGTATCACACACATTGTTTGCTTACCAATTGCTACCAGCGGTGGCTTTTGCCCAAGCTGCTCATTGGCTTCTTCATGGGTCATGTACAATCGCAATAGAGCCAGTTATGCAGTGGTACTGGTGAAAGCTAGTTGATATCCTGACTAAACTTGTAGGAATTTCTGACGTTGAAAACGCGCCTACAAATGGAGGATTAGCCTATGAGTAGAAGACGCGCATATGAATGAAAGTTGTGTTTATCTTACCGCTGCCCTGCACTTTACCATCGCCCCCAACTAGTGATTCCTGGCTGGCAGAGCCAAAGGCTTTCTAGTATAGGACATCTCTGAAATGTATTAACGAGTTGACATTCCTGTAGATGTCATGAGGTTAACTAGGTAAGGTAGAGAAAATCAACTGGGGTGTACTCGTCCTAGGAAATCTTCGAGTCTGACCCAAGGGTACCATATGCTCAAAATTGGCACAACAACCGCAATATCCTAAACAATTTCCTCAGGTGAGTTTATCAAGGCGGTGTGCGATGAAAAACCAAGTAGCTTAGAGGACTCCTTGATGACAAATGAAGGGCAGCGTTGATTACTGCTAATTGTGTTTTGTAGAGTTTCTAGTAGAATGCCTTCCACCAATTTCTTGCAGCTGGCCATCGCTACATTCTTAGAGACACTCTCCACCACATCCATTCTATTTAAAACGAACAGCTATGAATTGATTATGTGTTTTGGTGGCTTCTGTTTGCTCTGTGTCGCAGAGCGAAGCTAACTTAACGTGAAAAGAATCAACGATTGTGTGCCTATGCGCTAGTTGCCTTATACCACTTGGTCTGGATCTTATGAGTTCATGGCGGCTCAGCAGGGCTCGCCCGCGCCGCCCTTCTCTCCTCATGCCTACTCCCTGTAGGGTGAGGGTAGTGGAAGCAAAGAGCTCTTTTGGAAGAGAAATCAGTGCTCTGCTTGGCGTTTTGTATTGGTAAGTGACTTCCCATGGAGACCATCGGAGAATCACATATTTTTGTGAGCTATTGCAAAATTCCCGATAAAAAGCTCCAGTACTCAAGCTACCTAAATGAATTTTACTCTGAGGTTACACGGTTAAAAGTAGACTGCATTAAGCGCAAGGTTCTCCGAAATTGCGAGAATTTTTTGATGGTCGCAGGTGCCTCCAGGAAGCAGAATAATCTGATACCTTCAAAAATCCCATAGAATGCAAGACTATTTGCAATTCATGGCGGTCATCTTAGCACAGTTGTACTACTTGTCTCTAGCAGACTGATGCGGTTCCTGCAGCTGGTCCACGAGGACAAACTGTGGAGGAGCTTCGAAGAAATTCGTTGTGTGCCATCAAAACATACATGACCAGTCCACCCAGATGGAATGATAACAATTTCTTACTTACTTCGCTATGGAACCGAGCTTTTTCCTACTTACGGTAGTCTTGCTCATGATCCTTTTGACCATGGCGAAATCGAGCTCCCGTCGGCAGGTAGGGCGGAGCCTGTAAAAGCAACCTCCATTCTCATGTCTAAACGGCGTCAGCGGGAGAAGATAAATATTTTACGTCTAAAGAATTCTTAATATTGGAAGAAGATGAGCCCTGTGTTACCCATTGTTCAATACCGGACGATGTGCGTCAGCCATGCAGCGCAGTCGGCGGCAGGGCTGCTTGCCTGTCGGCGGCGACTAGCTGAGGCTTCAACAAGGAAGTCTCCAGCGGTGAAATCTCAGATATGAAACCCTCGAAAGACTTTAGAAGCTGGTTTATTGACGCATTGAGGCTAGTGTGTTTTGATTCCGAGCCCACTTGTAGCGGGTTTTTTTGCGGCTGCCACACGGTCCTCAGCTTCCCGGCAGCCGAAAGAAAACGGTGAAGGGGCGTCCAGGGTACTTTGATGCCGTTTTGGATGACCGCTGAGTTTTAGATAAAACTTGAGGGCTACGTGTCAGTGTATTTCTCTGTAAGCAATCCGAATACGCTTCACAATGGCGCGTCATGCCCGAACTGGCAGGGGCCTCCGTGCTCGCTCGGTTGCCTACACAGCAGCGATCTTGGTAGGTTTGCTCAACATTAACTCGGCCTTTGGACAGCTCAAGTTTGCAGCTCTTGGCAACTACGGCTTTGACGTCTTGGGGCAGAAGCAAGTAGCGGAAACCCTTAAGAAATCCGCTGCCGATCAACGCATCAGCTTCATTGTGAGCCCAGGGAGCAACTTCCCTAACGGTGTTTCTGGAGCCAACGATACCACGTGGGAACAACAGTTTGAAAACGTTTATTCTGACGAGCATGGTGCTCTCAAAATGCCGTTCCTCACAGTTCTTGGTGCAGAGGACTGGTCAGGTAACTATACCGCTCTGAGAGACAGAACAAACCTCGTCTACGGCGATGGAACAGAAAATGAGACTGCCTCGAACGCCCCAAAGTGGACCCTTCCCAACTGGTGGTATCATTATGCTGTCCATTTCGCCGCTTCAACCGGTGAGCTCCCCGTATGAAGATCTTCATTTGCATGTGCACTTTGGGGAAGATCGAAGAGTGGACCCCCTCCAGGTACTGTCTTGGTAGCTCGCCTAGGAGGATACAAGTAGCTCAATTACCCGATTTTTGTTTGTGGGCTTTCGCAGGAAGTGCATTCATAAGCTCTGGGCACAAGGATATGAGTGTAGGATTGGTCTTCATCGACACATGGGTGCTTTCGTCTTCCTTCCCTTTCGGAAACGTCACGGAAAAGGCATGGACTGAGCTAGAAGCTACGCTGGATATTGCCCCCAAAGTGTTTGACTACATTATTGTAGTAGGAAACAGGCCTGTATACAGCAGCGGGTCATCCAAAGGCGACTCAATGCTGCAGTACTACTTGGAGCCTCTGTTGAAGAAGGCAGGAGTTGACGCTTACATCTCTGGCTACGACCATGACATGGAAGTCATCGAGGTAAGACTTAGTCATAATTTACAGGTTTTATATGCTTAATATACTTCTTTGCCTTTCGCTGTGCTAAAATGCTTGAATGCGAGCAGTTTTTTCTTCTTGAACGTGGAGCCTGCTAAACTGCACTTTTTTGGTGAAACAGATCATTGATTTTGCCGCATTAGCAGCGTGGGTGTACCCTGTGAGCAGGATGGGGAGATTGCGCACATCAACTGTGGCACGGGTTCCGTTGCTGGCAGCAGCTCATTGGTTGGAGTCTCCGGCTCCAAGTTTTTCAGCGGAGATCGCGGCTTCTGTCTCTTTGAACTTACCGCCGACGGGCTAGTGACAAAGTTCATCAAGGGGGAGACCGGCGAAACACTCTTTGAGCATAAACAGCCCGTTAAGAGCCGCCCAGAGAGATCCACCGTAAGAATATAATCCCTGAACACGCATACATTGTGTACCAGTCTACGATCCACGACACTCCAAAATGCAGAGCAGGCCCATGTCTTAGGTAGATCAGCAAATACATGGACAAAGCTTCGAGTCGCCCTTCAACTATTACAGTGTTGAGAGCAGTTGCTTTTGGATGTATGGATGCAGATCGACCAGTTCAACTACCTGAGCGAAATGCCCGAAGTAACGTATTATCCGATTCCAGCTATGGGCAAACTACCAGGCAAAGACGTATTCGTCCGCGTCGTGGGGACCATCGGTCTCTGCATCTTGACCTTCTTCGCCACACTGGCTGTTGCCAGCAGCATCTCCAAGGTGATGAAATGATTCTTCTCCTAGTCTTAATTGCTTTAGCATATTTGGTTAAACCTCCTCATTGCCCGGCCAAACGCAGAGATATGTGTAGGCATTTACGTGCACATATACCCAGTGTACCCACAGCGTGTTTGAGTACGTAATATACATATATTACACAACTTGCAAATCAAGTGCATTGTGTACAAAACAACTACCTCTGGTCAGGCAGGAGGACAGGACTGCCGCTGGGCGCTTTAACTTTAGATTCATCGTGTGATAAGTTGCGTTATCGCTGCACACCTTTAAGAACTAAACAATCTTGAGGGAGGTGATGCAGCTTTTACACGGAGCGTAGATGCGACGCGGGAGCAGGCTGCGCTGTTAAGGCCGGTTTCCGCCCTTAAAAATCCCACGACTAGAGGCTTAGGTCAACCAACCTCCCACAATATTCAGTACACAGAAAATGTGGAGAGCCCCAAATCACCTAAATGGATGGCTATTCTACTAAGACAGACTATTCAGCCACATTCATGTGGTTTCAGAAGAGTTCCGAGTTTCTGATCGCAAAAGGTACATGGCACTGCCGTCAATACAGCCATACTCCAGCCGGACGAAACGAAAATGAGAGATATCGCCCCAAGGTTTGAGGACCTCAGAATGTGGGAAAGCAAGGGAAAACGCAATGAGTGCCGGCGGGACGATGAATGAAGAGTCCACTAATTGTTGGCTCGAACAACTGGCTGCAACACTGTTCAGCACAAACGAGGGTATGCCCACGGGGATTTGGGGAGGTGAGACTTCACAGGTTTCAGAAGGGTACAATCGAAGCCTCAGCAACGGGCTCTAGTCTCTGTACTATAGATTTGGGAGATGATTATGCAGGCATGTCTCACAGACCCCGCTGGGTGCTGCCCCCTAAGCGGCGCATGGCCACGGTGCTGCTGGCCGCAAAGGCATGCATATATGAGCCGAGCCGACCGCAAAAGACAGTAGCAGCCCTTTTGGTGCTCGAGGGTGTGCGGCATTGATGCTGCAGCTTAGTATGCCCTCCGAAATGGCAGGTGGGAGAATAGACTCCGGCCAAAAACGAACGAGCGCTTCGCCGTGTGCAAATAGCCGCCTCTCTTCTCTCTTGTCTCCTCTCCCTCTCTCTATTCAAGGAATGTGTAACGAGGCCCAGAATACCATGAGGGTTCGCGTGATACTTGCTGCTCAGCAACAGCACTATACAAAGGGGCGATGCGCAAATAAAATATCTCATGAACACATCTTCGCACGTTCTAGCAAAGTCTTGGGCAGTTGCAGCGTGGGATGGAACCGCTGCATCTCCCGCAAGAAGCCTAGGCTGCAGCAGTCCAAACAGAGTAACAAATCGCACAGCAACGCCGACATAGGGCGGGCGGCTTCGGGAAGGATGCGCGCAAAAAGGCAGCAAAGTGAACATCAACGCGGAGCGCGCGGGAGAGAGGGCCACGCAAGAACTCTGCAGCCGTCGAGAAAATCACCAGGCAAAAAGAGCAGCGCACAGGAAGTTGAAACAGCTGCAGTGTACGATGGGGGGGGGGGGGGTGACCAAGTACACTCGAGGGCGATTTTCTCACCGGAGCTGCGGTTCGTCCATATTGGCCCAGTCATTGAATGGTAACCGCACCTTCTCACTCGCCGTTACCTGCCGAAAGTGCATGCATCAATAAGAATTTTCTCCGCCCTCAGTAGCGCGTTGAACCCGAGCACATTGGCGGGTGTACACGAAACAAGGATTTCCGGACGGCGGGCACGGAACTATTTGCAGTTAGGGAGGCACACCTCTATCGCCGGGTTGCGAACTTCTTTGAAAAATGGATGCGCGAGGCACTCATCAACGGAGATGCGCCGCTTGGGGTTGAAGACCAACATTCGCTTTAGAAGGTTTAAAGCCTCCGCTAAACACAGACACAGCAGCTGCGGATGAGCAGTCATGCGTGGGGGCAGCGTAATGCACAGGCATTCCGAGACAAGGCTCTATGCAGAGAAAACGGCCTGCTCGGGTGGAAAAACATGAATCATCGTAGAAATATGCCACCCTACACACCCAGGCCGAATGTGGACACGGGCTCTGCGAAAAAGTAGAACCGCCAAGCTGGAAAAAGTCTACGCTGCCGTAGACACTGAGCAGATGGAAGGGCCCAGAGGGATAAACATAGCACGCTGAAGCGCAGCTGTAAGGCCTTACGGGAAGAAGCCGAGAACCGCTCAGCAAGATCATGCGCCTCCTTTGGGGCAAAAGTTCGAATGTATTGCTTCGCCTCTTGAGATTCCAGAGCTTCGATCTCCTCCTCGCTGGGTGTGCCCAGCACATTGAAGATAACATTCAGCTGATCCTTGTTTCCCCGCGTCTGCAACCTGCGTGTCCGAGGCACCGTAAGTATACACTCCACAGTTGACAGGGGGCGTTTCGAATGGCGAGGCAGCAACAAGGGCAGATCTACAGGAGAGCAGAAGCCGACGGCGTTTGTTTGCGTGCTACATTCTTCAGCACCCGTCGTAAGAAGCCGAGGAATGACCAATGACTGCGCTTACTTGGAATCGTCGCCATTCTTCTGGTCCGGGGAGAGGGGGAAACAAGAAGAGCCTGGAAACAGGGGACCCCTGTCGCAATGCGATTCAACGTTCTCCTCCTTAGCCACACGAAAACATAACAATTTCCGTGCCGTCAAACTGCATGTTAGGAATGACATAAAACCGCTCCTCACGATAGGGCTTGACTCGTTTGGCACGCTGCTGCACGACGCTGTAGTGTTAACAACCAATGCGCACTGGATAAGCGCTCAGCGGCGTCAAGGGAGCAAAACTCATTGAATAGAAGCAGGTAAAGGAAGTGCCAGCTTCGTACAATCATGGAGAGTAGCTCTGAGAAAATGCAGCCTATCGACCACACGTCAATGGCCTCTGTGTAATTCTCTGCGAGCAAGATAAGCTCCGGTGCGCGATACCACCTGAAAGAAACCAGCGGAGAGCAGACAACACCTTAAAAGCGGCATGCAATGCATGTCTTTCTCTAGCCACGACAGCGCCTTGCTGCCGAAGAACTGGCTGGAGATCTTCGCCCCTTAAGCCCACAGCGGGGGGGGGGGGGCGGGGAGAAGCGGGAGAGTTCAAGTGTTTGCGAGGCGGCTGGAAGGGAAGGAGGTGGTCCTCCCCACTCCGAAACGAGGAAACAATTTGCACACACCTGGTGACAACATGACCCGTGAGCTGTCTTTTCAGGTTCTTGGTGTGGGGGACGTTCACGATATCGTCATCCTGTTGAGTGATGGGGTTGTGGCTGCTGTGCCCCTCTGGGAAGTCCATTGTTCGAGCAAGGCCAAAATCGCAGACTTTCACGCTGCAATCTTGGTTGACCAAGCAATTCGCCGGTTTCTGTGGACACAAAAGAGCCATCAGACTCGAAAGATAAGCAGCGCGCAGCCACAAAGCCCAAGACTCTAGTCTCCTATTCAGCTGCCGAGATGCAAAAAGTAACATGCATACATTTACGTGCATCCCGCGCCAAATAATAACCACAAGAATAAAAAGGCGCAGAGAGAGAAACGCGCATGTGAAACAACGCCAAGCAGCCACAGTAAGGGGCTCTTGGGGGCAGAGGAGGGAAACGGTGCAGCTAGGACGCACCAGGTCTCGATGAAGAATGCCTGCGGAATGTACATACTTGACCCCAACAAGAAGATTGTACAAAAGCGTCTTAATGTGCAACTCCGTCAAATACACAGGAGCGCGGAAGAGCTTTTTGAAGTCCGAGTCCGCTATCTCCAAGACGACGTACATTTCCTGCATGGAGGGCACACGGCAACCGCGTGGAGACGGTATACGGCAGTATGTGACAAGTGCATGAAGCCAACAACGCCGCATTGGAGAAGGCTTAGTTGAGGACAGGATACTTGCGTAAGCGATGGTCTGTGCGCGAACTATTCCTCATGCCACTGAGGGAGGCCGGGTGTATGCGCACGTCGAATTTCTCGAGGTCGGTTGGGACCAAGATATCAAGGATCTTCACGATATGGTTATGGTTCAGGCGGTTCAGGATGGCGATTTCCCTGAGAATACGCTTGCAGTCTATTAAGTCTTCAAATACTCGATGAATCTTTTTGATCGCCACAATTCGTTGTTCCTGGTTGTCGTACACCTCGCAAACGTGCCCTGCAGGCAAGGCAGAGGACCACGAAGGACGCATTCAAAAACGACACAAGGGCGTTCACACATGACCCAACATGGAGGCACTGTTATTTGGAGGCAGGATGCCGATGCAAGCAGCGCAGGCAAGCATGCTTCTTGCAAGCTTTCATACCCTGCACACCGGATATGCACAGTCAGTCTGCAGGCTACCCAGGGCCTGGGATACGCCAATCGGACAACGCACCGTAAGAGCCCGTGCCGATGAGATGATGGAGTTCATAACGCTCTGGCAACTGCCAGTCCGTCAGGGGATGCGGCATTCGGGTAGTTGGTTTAACCGCGTGTTGAGCCTTCCGCTGAGGGTCATGATTTTGGTGTCTTTGTGCATGTTGTGGCGCGGGTGGCTGGGCACAGCGCTGCGGCTGTTGCATTGTGGTGGTGCAGGAAGCTGCAGGCGGGGGGGTCACTTGTTTCACCGAAGCATTAACGGCACCTCCGTGGCATTGCTGCTGGTAGTAGACGTGCTGCTGGTGGTCGAATCTCTGTTGTTGCTGGTAGCGGGAATACTGGTGCTGCTGTTGCTGCTTCTGGTACGACTGCTGCGGAGGACACTGGGCATACCCTTGCCCGAAACCAGAAACAGGAGCCGCGCTGACAGCGCCTTGAGACTTTGGGTAACTCATTACAAAAAATGGAAACGAAGAAGCTAGCTACGGGATATCAGATATCAGGAAGGCCACCAGAACACCATGGCCACTACGCGGAACTGCAGCGTCCTCGGCAGCGGCGGCCGGAAACCAGCAGAACACATGCGGCGATTTGAACAGAGGTAGAAGTTGATGAATGATGGTTAAATCTCAAACGAAATACGTCAGCAAACACTTTCCTTCCTCGGCGGTGTTGTTATGCACACAGTTCGAAGCACGGTCCCAAATAATAGATCAGTGGAGCTAGACCAGCCAGTCCACTTGAGCACGCCAGCAACAAACAACAGGTGAACATAAACACCAGGGGAGCTGTCCTTTCGGGCCGCAGGTTGCCGCGTCCGAAGTCCGTCTATCTGTCAGGCGTGCACACACACCACCCCAGCCACGCGCATAGGCAAATATGCGAGAAACTGCGAGCCTTTTTAGCATAAACAGGAAACTGGGACATAGAAGGATCTAGAACCACATAAGGATTCGAACTGTAAGAGCTCAACGAGGAATAATAGGCGTGGTATCAGCTCGCTCGCCCGCGTGTCGGCCCAGGCACCAGCAGCGCTGCCTGAGCGCCAGGGATGGATGACACGGCACATGCGCTCCCGACGCTCCGAACATACAATCAAGCTGGCTAATACACCAATTGAAGCGAATTACTGGCTCCTTTGAAGAAGCTGTCCTTAGACAAGACGACGCCAAAGGTGGCCGGGGCGGATCCCTTGCGTTACCATGGGTAGCCTGAGGGCAGCCCACCAGGCAGTAAGCGGCTGTCCAAGGGTCGCAAAACCGAAAATCGCAGGAAAGGAAGGATGTTCTACAGAAATAGATGGCCGTAATCCGTTTGTGGAAAGGTGGGGCCGAAGCAGGGATGGCCGAACCTTGCACCCTTGTTGTGCACTCAACAGAGCAAGACGAAATAACGCCGATTCCCTGCCTTCGGGAGGGAATCTGTTACATCAAAAACCGTCGCATAAACGGTTTTAGAGCATAGTGCAAAGGGGTAACGCTGCCCAAGAGGCCGGCCATGTGCGCATATATGCAAGATGAGGGGGGTGGGCGCCAAGCGGTCGCCTCGACTGCGCCCCCAGTATAGTCCTCACTTTGCTGCAAACCCCTCCTTATCATTCTTTGGCGGCCATATTCCATTATTTATTTCCCAGTTTGCCCATTTGCATGTATATTGTTACTTAGCAGCCTGCCAACTGAAGACACCTCTGTTGCGCATGCTCCGGGGGGCTTGTGGGATAGCATCGTGTATACTGCGGCGCCTCCGATCTCGGCCTGTTGCTTTGATGGGGAAATAACTTACTAAATATGTATTGTTTGCTCTTGAGCAAATGAGGAAGAAGCCAAGAAAGACATTTGTGGGGATTACCCATCAAAGAGTTCGCCCCCGTGTGGGCAACCCACTGGGGGCCAACTAGTTACATGAATAAGTTTGAAGCTAAGTCATTACACATTTCCTTATTACAAAAATAACACTGAGCGAGGAGCCAAAAGTATGGAGGAATGCAATTTCGCTGCTTAAAGCTCGTTTTTGCACATTGGACTCCCCTCACTCTGGGGCTACCCCAGCAGCGCCCGTATTTTCTGCAGCTTGCTAGGCAGCTGAAGAAGCTTCCACCTGACAAAAACTCTTTCTAAAAGGCGCAAATAGGGCTATTACTCTGGCCCAAAGTCCTTACGTGAAGTGGGTAATCAGGGGATCAGCAGGGGCTAATCACACCAACGCCTACTACAGTCACCTAGTAGCCCAAAAAAACCGGTGCCGGCACCCTCCTTATTACCATTCAACAACATAAATCTACCCCACTTCGTGAACAATCGTGTTTTCTCAAGCCGCAGTGCAACAGCGAAGGTCCCTTTATGGAACTTGATTGCACAGGGAGGTATTCGTAAGCGGTGGATTATCCTTGAATCCCATACACTTCAGCCCCCGGTTCGTTGATTATCCAGCTTCAGACTCGATACGAACTTAATAAAACTATATTTAGCGCCTTTATGAAGACCTTCCTTTACCCCCTACCTGCACCCCTCAGGGCATCGACTTGAGAGGCCAGTCACAGCTAGTGTGGGGGTAGCTGCTCCCTCTGTGCACTCTGAGCATTCACAACTAGTTGCACACACGTCATCTAGCGCGCACGCACACAACACTGCGTCTTCTCTCATGAAGCTAGTAGTAGTCTGCAATGAGCAAGATATACGCCCAGACAGAACAAATGGTCCATTATTTACTGACTACTAGTTGAACATAACGGGCGAAGTAGAAAATGCTCAGTGTAACTCAGCCCGCTACAGGATTGGAGGGGAGCGGCAAGGGTAGAAGGCAGCCCTTTAAATAGCGCTAACGAGCATTCCATTTTGAGCATGGAGTTAGATGTCCCTTGTCGCAGACCTTAGATGAAGCGCTACAGGGCTTAAGATGATTGAAGTCTCCAAGCGCCTGTAGCGCGTTCCTTGCACTTCATTTAATATTGTGATTGTGAGGCAACGGAAATCATTATATGCACGATTCGCAGTCCACGTTCAAAGAAAAGTTCAGCAAGTAGAAGCAGGAGTGTGCTATGCACACGAGTAGCCAAGCGCTGGGAAAACCCCTGCTGCCTCGTGCTGCTCGAGCCAGGTGTGTGTATTTTCGGATTTTCTTGAGCATCTTACTCTGCAGGCCTGTGCGGCATTTTCGCGAATGCGATAATATCACCAGCCGGGCGCTTTGCCTCCCGCCTGCTCCAGCAGCACTTCGTATGCGAGGTTGATATTCTGCATAAATTCGTGCCGCGCCTTGTAGTCGCGAGACGCATTGGAGGTACTCGTCTCCTCGCAAGCCACGAGGCATCCCTCCCCCCTTCGTTTGCCAGCGTTCACGCCGGCCCGATCGGGGTGGTGGCGTCTTGCGAGCTGCCTGTACCTGTGTTTTATCTCTGCTATTGTTGCGTTGTTCCCCAGGTTAAAAAGCTTCAAGGCACCAGCCAGCGCCTCCGTGTCTTTTTTTTCTGTCTCGATCTGTTCATTCCAACTGGCTTGCACTTGTTGAAGCATCCACTCCAGCGTCCGTTCGTAGCCCTCTACGCGCACGCGCCTCTGGAGTTCGTCATGCAGTGCCTTAAGCTCCAGCCACGCCTGTTTCAGGTCGTCCTGTTGCATTCTCTCCTGCAACATCGAGAGAGGGGTTATAGCCACTCCGTCTTCTGCCCACCCCACCGGAACGTCAGCAGTACCGACAAGTAACACCAGCACCCACAACAACGCCAGTACAGAGACACAAGTGCACCGCACGCGACTGACTACGCCTAAGGGCACCCGGTGTACAGACAGCACGAGACCCTCCCACGCCCATCTGCAGCGCTTGCTGATGCGGGAACACAGACGTTCATGCCGAAGCATTTGTGCTCTATTGTGCAGCAGTTTTCTCGCCGCAAGTATCCCAGCTGCCTGCTCCAGACGGGCATGCTGTTCCCACAGGGCAGGCGGGATGCTGCATCGTGCAGCGGCGGCAGCTGCAACAGTCAGGAGGACGCCTGCGGATAGCATCTTGCGGCTGGCGTCCGTCTTAGGCCACTGAAGCCATCCTAACGCTTTCTGTTCCTGCACCAGAAGCAGGAGGTACTCTGTCGCCCTCACTCGTTCCTCGTGCAGAGGCAGAATCGAAGAGATCTCGGAAGGCAGGAGCTGCAGGGGAAGGCCTACCAGCACGTGGGGTAATCCCGCCACCAGACTCTCATAGCTCCAGAATTTATTCGCAGCCGCGGCACTCCAAGCAGCAGTAGTGACGAGGGAGCAGAGGAGCGGCACCAGAAACGCGAAAAGCAGACGCCAATGCACGTTCCACTGCTTTGGAGGCCGTTCCAAGACGCAGCCGCAGTGCTTCTCGGCGCCGCTGCTTCTAGAATGAACTGCACAGGGGACTGCGGGAAGGACGGCGAGAGAAGCGTACTCCCCAACGTGAAGGTTCATGAACGCGGCGGCGAGGCAGGCTCTTGCGAACGCATGCAGCAGCGGCAGCAACCAAGGCAATGGCAAGCTCCATCCTGATGAGCCGAGCACTGCTTCGAAACGATCAAGGGGGAGGAGGGTGAACACGACTACCAATACGAAGCAGCAGCAGAAGGTGACCACGTCCTTCGTCCTCCTCCAAAGCCACTTGCTGACACCAGCAGCGGTCCGCAGCACCCACGGAGAGCTTTGTCGCTTTCTCCTGCAGCTGCTGCACGATTCAGCGTGGTGCAGCTGCGCGGCAGCCACCGCAGCAGCTACAGCGTCTGGAGAGACCCCGTACAATCGCGCAGCCGCCTTAAGATCACCTGCTAGAATCCTCTGTGCTGCCGCGTTTGCTTCTTCTTCTGCGAGCGGCGGCGAGTCTTCCTCTCCTACCAAGGGACGCTGCGCAGTTGGCATAGCCGCTGACGCTGCGCCGCTGTCTGCCGCCTCCGCTTGCCATTTCGAAGCAGCTGCTGCAGTGGCATGACAAGAAGGCTCATGCGCAGCGGCCAAATGGTGACACAGAGCACTGACCAACTGCCCAAGCCGCAGCCTCTCCTCCGCAACCGCCTTTCTGGTTTCTTTGGGGTGTATCGACAGGAGCAAATCCAGCTGTCTCTGAACCCACCTCTGCTGCCGCTGCTCCAGCACACGGGTGTAGACCCAACGCACACCGAAGACGCAGTCATACAGCAGCAGTAAGCCGCAGCCTCCGAAAGTAAAAAGCCGCAGCAACTGTTGTGGCAACAGCGCAGCACACCCTGCAGCAGGCAATCCTAAGAACCCCCCAAAGAGGTATGCCAGCGCAAATTCGAGGCGGACGCCCCATATATTCCAGTAGGAAAATGGGCTGCCCCAGTACGCAGCTAGAGGCGGCAGTTCAGCATCAGTAGTGGCCTTCTTGCTTGTGTGCGCTGACGCCGCTGATGATGGCTGGCTGCGCTGCTGCACACCCACAGAGGCACTGCAGACGTTACCGCCTGCAGCACAAATTCTGGAGCGAATCTGCTTGCCCTCCGTACTGCTGGTGCTGCAGTCGTTGGCGCTGTTGCCTCCTCTGCAGGGGGAAACGGTGGTGAGGCTGGCTTCTCCTGCGGTGTGAAGACTGCTGCAGTTGCTGCTTACAGCGGGGTCCTCCAGCGCGGGAATCCACTCTCCCTCCATTACAAGACTGGGTAAAGGTGCTGCAGCACCAGAGAATACTATTTCTCTACTGGACACTCGGCATTCCTGCCAACGTTTCACTGAGGCTGCGCTTGCGGCCAATGCTCTAGTGGCTGCTGTTGTCTTTGTTGGACCTGCTAGTTCGTTTCTACCAACTTAAGCTCTCTTCGCATACTCTAATCTTGAAATTATGGCAACGTAATCGAAAATTAGAGGCCATGAGATCGCTCAGCTTCGGGCTGCATGCGCAAATGGCAGCTGAGTCTGCATTGCGCGTTGCTTCGCTCTAAAAATCCAGCCATAGATATCCTCTTGCGAATTCATCCATTTATGCACACGAGTAACTAGGGCTGTTTCCTTTGCTGACATGTAGTTGCAGTGATTACTTCCTTAGAAACGTGGAACAATGATGCTGCTGCAGCAGTAGAACTGTGGAATGCAAAAAGAAATAAAAGACAGTTGCTTCACGCAACCACGCCATTCATCCATCTATTTGATGCTAGGAGTCCTTTTCATTCGCGCCTTTTGCCCTGTTGCTAGTCTTGTCTTGTTCGCGGTGCAACTCTGGTGGCTGGTGTGTAGCGGGGCACGCTACGTATGCGACCGGCCAGGCGACTCTTAGGCCCTTTCTTTTTCATTAGTTTTCCTCAACAAATAATCCGTAAAGAATTGGCTAACTGGTCTGTCTGCCCGTATATATCATATATTGCACAGTACTGTTGGCTCAATACAAGAAGGCACAGTGCTCTGTGTGTCTGTGCGAAAATTCTATTTGCAAAGTACCAGCGAGTGCCTGGAGTGCACAGGGAGCACAGCTACGAGTGGCGTAGCATGTACTCTTCCCTCATGTTGGGGTATGTGAAGGGCACAGGCAGGGAAAGGAGGGCGCTTTCTCGAAATGCACAGTGACTTTCTATTTGGTTTCTATTTTCCCGCTTGACAAGAAGACGCGCAGCTGGAGCGAACCTAGCTGAACTTGTGAACAACTTTGAGTATCTATTTATGGCGGCTCACGCAGGTGCACATGAAGCACTATTGCAGTCTTGAGTTCACTCTCGCGTGCAAAAACGATAGCGTGTCGACTACCATACCCTAGAATGAATACATCACCGAGATATCCAGGTGAATAGAACATGAGTAGGCACGGTTTTGCCCTCTACAGCAGCCAAACATTCGCTTTGCAGGGCATGACTGGACTCCGATCTTGGCGACTTGTGTATGTTCCAGAACTTACATTTTGATAAGTAGGCGATTTCTCATGTGTCCATTTTTTTCTGCACTTTTCCCGCTTTCTGTAGCAGATGATCATGTCCAAACAAGCCACACGCCTAGTTGGCCGGCCCAAAGGCAGCCTTTGATGGTGTGCCCCATGATCGACATGAAATAGCAAGCAAAACTAGTTTCTTATCTGGATTTGGTCTCCGGGTTTGAGTACTTGTACATTTTATAGTATTTGTGCTGGGTCGTGCCTCTTCAGACTGAACTCCTGCTTCTCCACAAAAATGGTTTGCCGGATCGAGCGGTGTGGTTAGTAACAGACTTGGACATACAGTGAATTTTACAGCAAAAAAGGTATAGTAAAGTGCTTTGTAGACTGAAGGGCCTATTGCCAAGCGCCAAGCACCGTGATCGCACCAGAGTTCGTCCTGGAATGTTGGAGCGTATCTAATAAACGTTATCACATTACACATGCCAACAAGTTGCCTTGACCGAGCAAGGCAGGAGCAAACAACACACTGCGAGGACGGTGATGCAATTAGCTTTTTGGGTGTTGAGTTGCCATGCGTATCCAATGTCAAGGTTTTCTGCGCATAGCCCATGGCGTAAAGCAGAGGTGAGGTTAGATGAAAATTCCTAACCTGAATGTTTTCAGAAATTAGGCACCATGTCACACAGAGGCGCACTGATATACACTGCATACAGAATGCATCATTTCAAATAGTAAACAACGTACGAATGGAACCCAGCGCTGAGTGGCAACGTGCACACCCAAAAAAAGGTGTGTAGTTTCCCTCAGCCTCGCTCTTCGTGAGAAAATGGGACCGTCACATCTGATGACAGGTGTATAAGATGAAACAATGTGTCGTTCAAGAGTAAGGGTGCGAACTATCTGAGTTCCCTGAACAAGCACTCAGAAGCATCAGAAGTAATGATCATGGCCTGAACAACCCGTGCACGCTGAATGATAGCAGGTCCAGAGAGCGACATCACCCGGCACTATATCGGTATTTGGTTAGAGTGTCCACTGGATGATTCTTAGGCCGGTGAAATTCAAGTTACCCTGTTCACAGATGTGAAAAACCACAATCGTTTGTACGCACTACCGGAAAGGCCACCGATGTGTAAGGCAAATCTTCGATGAGAGATAATTATATACTAGGTTTAGGGCGTAAAGCATTCCAGTAGGAGGCAACAATGGATCTTCGTACACTGGAAAGTTTGCCATACTGGCATAGGTAGGATTTAGCTGAAGTTCTTCGGGATTAAAAGTCGGATGGAATAATAGCGGAATACCGAATACCATATACATTCCGAAACAGGACCAAAACCAGTCTCTCAGCTCATTTTGCAGATGAAACACCACTGGAATGGAAGCTCGCTGCATTAAAGAAGTCATTCAGGAATTCGATGGTTGCGAGACCCCTGTTGTTTGCGCCTCCAGCTCTGCGCGTGTGATGACTTCATAATTAAGCCAAAGCGTAAGTAAGAAGCTGAAGCAGCAGAACAGGTGGAAAAGCTCGTGGAATCCAAAATGTGTTGGGCATGGGTCGGGCCACCGACTGCCGTACACCAAGGCTCCAACAATGTAGAATCCCGCGAGGGAGAGCACAAGCGCAATTTCCTTTGCTGTTAGAACGCTGATATACGCCTTCAGGAATACAGCGTGTAGCAACCCAATTGCTATGTACGTAAATGCCCGCCGTTGCCTGGCACCGGAGGAAAGATCACCAAACAAAATGATCCAGAACCCTGTAGAAGAAAAACACGGAGGCGAGGTCTTGGCTCGTTGACTACCCAAGTGCTCTAAAGCGGTGATTCTTCCCTGAAGAGCGAGTACACATCCAGTGAGTCAAAGACGGATTGAGTGGACTGAGGAACCTTTGCAAAAAGGCTGATCACCTATTGAAACATAGGAACTCACCGTAAAGAGTAGCCATTCCCTGTACGGAAAGCAGAAGGACCGACGGCCAAAAGTCGAGAAGCAGCATGGGGATGGGGGTCGTGCAGCTGCTTATAACGACAAAGATACCTGAAAGCGTTGCAGCACGCTCGGAAGCGTAATTCCTGAGGGGTCGTTTCAGCATGTAGCTCAGCCATTCCACAAACCCCTTTTCTAGACCAAAAAGACACAACGCCGACATAGTCATGATGACCACTGCCTACAGGTACACCCGGCCGTACTAGTGCATAAGACGCAGAAACCTATACTGAAACAGCCCCCATCTAATGGCCCTTACCTGCATGATCTAGCTTAACAACGAGTGAACGCCATTGCGGGCCCCAAATACCGCTGTGCAGAATGGCGCTGGCGGTAAAATTTGCAAGAAAGGATAGGCAGCTGACCACAGCAGCTATGATGCTGACAACGCTCTTGCATGCGCTCAGCATCAGAACAACCCAGACGGGAGAGAGCAGCAATAGCCCCAGATGAATCTTCCCCCGCAGTTTCGGTCGGACGAGAAGAACATCCTCGTCTGCACTGACAATGGCGAGGCCTGTGGTGTCTCGCGAGTCCGAGGAAGAAATCGAACGGTACTTTGTGGTGCGCCCAACGCCTTCAGGAGAGGAGTTCTCGGTTGGGGTGCTGAGTGTTTCAGCTTTTTCAGAAGGCGCATTCCCTTTCAATCCATGAATGACGCCATGCTGCTCCTCTCCTGAACAGTGACCTCGACAAGATGTCATACCACGGGGCGGTAGCCACATGATGCACTGTATTTCCCTATTACGAAGAATGTGCAACCGTTCAGTTCGTATTCCAGTAAAAACTGGCAATAGTCTGTGACGGCCCCGCACCCCGAAAGCCGACAAACGTTCGTCACTCTACAAACAGGTCCTGTCTGCACGCTCTTGCTAGTACCTCCTCTCCACGAGAGACAAGTAACATGAACACATTTGTCTCTTATGTTGCTGAAGGCCCGAAGCCGTCATCAGAGCGCCAGCCGTGGCGAGAGACCCAGAGACGAACAAGGTGAAGGCACCAGAGGCTGCCACGATTACTACGAGAGGGCGTGGAAACAAAAGTGCAAATGCCGGAAGGCCACCATAAAACGGTGCGAGAGCAAGCCATAAAATGATGTACACACCAAATACCACAGTCCAAACCAAACCGACAAGAGCTCTGCAGCGCCAAGCAGACAGCATGGCTGAAGCTGCCGACACTCTGTTCCTTCGCACCTATTATATCTAGATGGACGAGCGGTTCCCCACTAGATATTCAAAAACAGCCGCACAAAATCTCACGGCAGGGTAAGCAGCTGTAGGGGACACATCACAGACACAAACGGCTGCCGCTTTGCAAGAATATGCTCCCACTCTCAGAAGCCTCGTTACGTGCACGGTGTAACAGATTTCCCGGCTTCAAAACGCAAATATAGGCAGGTTTGCGCTGCACGCATTGCCAAAAGCCGGCACAATGCCACGGGGTTCGGGTCTGACTTTCTTCGCGCCAGTCGATCAAGCATGTAAGCGCGTGAGCGGCTGCCTGACTCCAGATGGTATTAATCACAGTTTACATTATTAAGTAGATTCTTTTTAAAAATGGCGGTCAGTAGTGCTGCTGAAGTACGTTTCTTACAATGAATACCAAAGGATCGGAGGGAACTTCTTATCCGAGTTGTATAGAAACCGGCTAAATGCGTCGTCGTCTCCCAACCAAAAGGAGTTTTCTGCAGGTCACTCGTGAAATGTGTGTATTGGGGTGCAGCCCAATTCTGACAGAGAAATATGCTATCTCTCACTGACCCCATTCAGATAACCCAACACAAGCTTTCGGGAGTTCGAGAGATACAAGCCACCGAGACGAGTGTCTGTTTAGATCAAAAACTGATCACATCTCCGATAATATCTCGTGAAATACTGACTCCGATATCAATAGCCTTTCTTCTCTCTTGTAATAGAGGATGCACGTCAATAACCATTTTCGAAGATTGACCTGGATGGAACTCCTTTAGCTGGAGAATGGCGACAGAATATAGCCGGCGTTCACGAATTTAAATCAGGCTTTACTATTCCACAATCAGCGGACTCACGTTTTCCGGGTTGTCTAGCGTGTTACATTGGAGTTAAAGCCTCCGCAGGCAGGCTATCAGCTCAGTATTCAATACAACTTCACAGGAAGCTATTGTGTGTTTTCAAAGGAAGAGCCACCTTTTTCTACCAGCTCTGCTCGAAGTGCCGACATAAGGAGAGCGGGACAGCTAGAATGCGAGTACCTACAACCTTGAAGCGTAGTGGGCCAAGCCACACTGGGCATTTTCCACTACGGTAGTTTTACTTGACTAAAAGACAGGAAGTGACTAACAATTCTCTCTGTTCGTGTATGGTATTTATTGCTAGGTACTGTTTGCTCGATACACAACGACGCAATGTTGCGTGCGTGTGTGCAAAAAGGATTTGTGCCCCTTCGTACGAAAGCTTTGAATGCATAGAAGGTGTAGCTAGGCGCACCTTAACTGCCCTTCGTCCTTCGTGTCTTGTGTTTAATGGGGTGGGGCCAGAGGGAAGGCTGAAGTTCTCTCTAGAAGCACGCACCAACTTAAGTTTACCTTGTATTGACTCCCGAGCTGTGTCTACATCTGGAGGCCCTTTGTGAAGCTGTACATTAGGCATTCCGAGTATTCGTACCTAGCCGCACAACATATAGCGCACACCATATTGCGTCTTTTCTGTATTGAGCTGGAAGTACGATGCAAATAAGACATAAGAACAGAGAAACTCGTTAGTCTTTCAATTACTAGTTCGTAGCTAAATAAAAGCAGTGTAGCAGAACGTCCAAGTTCAGCTTAACCCGCCGCTCCTTTCCCTCCGCACTACAAAACGTATACCATCGCTGGCTATGCCTGTCTAACGAGACCAAGTGCGTCCAGGACAGCAAATGAGTTCCCAGCCTAACGCCATTCCCAAGGCAAGGAGGAACTCGAAAAACGGCACATTTGAGAATGCAAGGTGTGCATAGACTGACGGAGAGAAGATGAAGGAAAAGAAGATAGAGATAGACACACTAGCCAAAAGCGAACGGGGTGCCAAACCAAAATGACTGGGGGAAAGATGGTTGTCAGTGAGGCGCTGAACTGTGTAAGCATGCTGCTGTGAGGAAACAAAGGACATGTAAAATATGTGGAGAGAATCAAGCTACAAACTAGTCAAGGTGTGCCTCTGCATCTCATAAAGCTATGCTTGACTCACCATAGCCAAATCTCCAGGCTCGAGACACAGCCAACCACCGCTTATCACAATGGTGTGCGGGTCTGTCTTGAGGTTTTCTAATGCCTTTCCGTGCCGTGGCCAATCGTTTTGGGAGCCCTCCGCCTCCTACCGGTGTCTGCTGACCCCGGACTATTGGATCCAGGCGCAGATCAGAGAGTTGCTTTTCAGCGTGGATAGAGATGCGTGAGAGCGAAGGGCAGAAGAGTGGACGTTTGTATCACAAATCACCTCAGAACAAATGTAAGAAAAACAGGCCGAGCAATAGGATATTCTTGAGCAATGTGTCGCCATTACTGCAGAAAGGTGCTATTGGTGCACTCTGTCTGCACATCTACCTCAGGATGATTCACTATGATCATATCATAGCCAATGCGTAGGTTAAAAACGCCCGCCAGAACGCACTAGCGAAGTGCGGGTCCCTATCCGAAAGGATATATCGGTGGAGTTCGTAAATTTTCTAGACATTACTTGAGAAACAGTGAGCGACTTCCTTAGCCGTTAGAGAGCTCGATGGACGGGTGAATGGGTCTATTTTCAGAGCCTGTCGACAACGACGTAGGTGTTGTCCCGAACCTTGACCTGTAGCAGCTTAACGATAACGTTCGAAGTCAGACTAGTCCAAATCCTTTCAGGGATCGCGGTGCGCTTTGAAAGATTTGGCTTACTAGGAAGGATCGACCAAAGCTTTTCACGATTTCGGCATGATGGTGTGTGGTGTTCTGCCGCGAGACGCATCCCAGATAACCAGAATTACTCTAAGAACCTTTTCACTGTAGAGAGAATAGCACCATGATCGGAAGGAACATGGTCCTGTTCTTTGCACAATACGGCAGTGCGATGTGAAGTCAAAGTGTGTAAGCGACAGAGTCCCCGCTGTGTCTGAGCCACAGCAAATCACCTTACCTCGATAGGGCTCCACGCCTTGCCCATTGTGGATTTTGGCTATTCTAGCCGTTTTACGGCTGGCAAAAGCATAAGGCTGACGTACTGTGGATCGTCACAAAAGAGTGCTTGCGCTGCACAGGAGCGATCCTCTGTGGCGTCGAGAGATCGCTCCAATGATCACGTTGGGGATGCTCTTCATATACGACTGTCAAGGCGTGCTGCAGGAGGTATGCAAGCAAGTGAACAACTCTGGGATTATCAGCATCGCAAAAGCTTTTCGTAAGGTACGATAAAGACGGATGGCCGATTTGGTCAGGAAAGTGACGCCCAAATAGGCGTTGCCGGCATTCTTGACGCCACACCAGACAGCGAGGAGTTTCTTTTCTCGCACCGAATAACGCTGCTCGGTTTTCTTGGGGTGGTGAAGTATGACAAGCAAGAATTCGGTGTTTTGTAGAGCCTGAAGTTTATGGGACAAAAATAGGGCCCACCGCTCCTGTAGGAGCGTGGGATGGAGTGAAGAAATGGCTATCATTATCGGGCAGAGTGAGTGCCGGTGGTTAAGCGGATCAGTCAAAGGAGAAGTGATATGAACAGATCCAAAGCTGAACTCCCGATGATACGACGCAAGCCCATTGAATTCCCCAATGTCTCTGTGCGGGGTTCAATGTAAAGATCATGCCTTGAGTGCTTCAATTTTGCGGGATCTAGCGCAACTCTCGCAGCCAAAATATGAGAGCCTAGAAACACAAACTCCTAATGAGAAATGAGGACTTGCCTGTATTCACACACCACCGCTTGCCCCGCAGCAGCCGAGGCGCACGCCGTATGTGCTTTTGGTGTTCTCGAACTTTTGATGAATACCAAAATGTTGTTCTATACAGACCGCCATCAAGCCCTCCTTTGTCGTTTTTGGCGTAGCAATAGGAGTGTGAAGAACGCTGTGTAAGCCTACTAGGTTGTCAAGCAGCTGAAATTGAAATGCTTTGAGTGTTCAGGGCGTTCCCCAAACCACGCTGACTGCCCCCCTCCTCGCTTCTTCCGAAGGCCTGGGGAGTAATGTCAAGGCGAGCAGGGATCTTTTGAAGGAACGCTGCATGCGTTTCTACTTACTTTAGGTGGGTTTGGGTATGGAGGCGTTCTTACGGGGACACCAGGTACAGCGCCACGTAGCGGGCTCCGTGCACAGGCATACATTTCATGTCCCACCATGATTGAGTTTGACGCATGCTACATTTTATAGAATCTCTAGCATCGACAGTACTTAGCCAGCTATAATGAGCCGCATGGAAGTGAGCTAAGGGGAACTTCCTCAAGCATCCTCCGAAGAATCGCTTGGCTCTCTAACAGCAGGACCACAAAAACGGAGGGCCTATACAAAAAAGTGCAACGATGCGGACCAGAACACGTGACAAGCTACTGCGGCGGAGCGAAAGAGAGAGCAACTGTGTTGCTGGTATCTCCCTGATGCGAGTTCAGTGGCGTCTTTGCACGCTGCTTCAGAGGGGAAAATGTAGCTCTGGTACGCCAAGATGAATGTGGATGAAAGAGAGGACACTAGGAAGGATCTGTGAAAGTGCAGTGATACGCACTCTTTTCCGCATTTTGCCCTTTTGAAGAAGCGGGTAGTCACAGAACATGCGCATTGAGGCGCAATTCAAGTTGACCCCATGCACCATGCACTGAGGATGAAGGTTAAAAACGTCTTCTGCCTGTGCTGCCCTGCGCGTGCTACCTCCTTCGGGTTTGCCACTCTCGCAGTGTTTTGAGGATCGTAGTTCCTCGTCTGCAATGTCTCTGCTCGGGTCGTAAGTCAGTGTGTTACTCGTGTCTATCAAAAGAGCACCCACCAGGGCACATGATGACTGCCTTAAAAGAGGCACCCTATTGACCGCCGCTAGTGAGGCTATTCCTAGAATCAGTGAAGCGAGGAAGCAGCAGCCAATGACTGCCTCCGTAAGCAGCAAACAGAACCCGCCAGGCTCTATGCAGAGTAAACGTGTCAAGGAGAAGGCGTGCAGGATGATGCGCAGCAAAAGTTTAGTCGTCGTATATCCCGAAACCACCACAGTGCGGTTGTTGCTGCTGCTGCACCTGGTAAGCGGTCTGCGCCATGGCTGCCTCGTACATTGCAATTTGAGGCTGATCTGCCACACGCTGCATCGCCAGTTGCTGTAGTTGTAGAGCCCTATCCCGAAGCCACGCTGAAGGCGATCCAGGAGGATTGAAGAGGAAGCAGTTGGACACGATGAGGTCGATGTCTGCCTTGAAGGCAGCCACAGAAGTGTACTGTCTCTCCCTGCATTTGGAAAGAATCTTTCGCAGAAACATCGGCTTCTTGACGATCACGGAATATCCAGGGGCCACACGATCATCTACGCGGCTTACGAACGGCTGCAGCAAGACACATACATACATACGTAGATACATGCATAACATACATAGCACACATACATAACATACATAAACATACATATATATACATAAATATACATACATACATAGATACATAACATATACACATACATAACATACATAAACATACATACATATACATGAATATACATACATAGATACATATACATATACACATACATAACATATACATAAATATACATACACGGCCGATTGCGCGCCGCCTGCAAGCAGTTTGGAAGCGCAACAAAGTGAGCGAGACGCTAGAAGCACTAGTGCCACAAATTACGGACGAGGCACATCATGAAGACGGAAGAAGAGCGAGAAGAACCACGTCAGAAACAGTGTGGGCGCAAAACACAGATAGGCATGACTACTTTGGCTCAACCAACACTATAGAATGTCGAGAAGAAGAACGTGCTGGCGGTAAGGCAGCATCCAGCATAAGCAGAAAAAAATTCCTTACCTTAAGAGACTGTTGCTGCAGCAGCAAGTTGACGACTCTGGCGAATGCCACGTTGAGAGCATCGAGGGGTTGCTGCGAGTTTGCCAGGCGATCTCCATCTGCTGCGCCTCCTCCTCCTCCTGGTTTGCTTCGCTTTCGAGTTGTCAGAGATCGACTCGACCTAGAAAGGGTGCTTTTAGGTGCCTTGCTGACACCCTCGAACTCCTCTTCGGAGTAAGGTTCATCCTCAAAGGCACTGTCGAAAGCAGCATCCCCCCCTGAGTCTCCTCCCGCGCCTCCCCGAACGATGCCCTCTTCATCGCCGCTGTCTTCTTCGCTGCTCTCGCTACTGCCTCCTCCAGCAGCCATTGCCAAGGTACTCTCGCCACGACGAGGTCGGCCTGAGGGAGAAAGGGGAACCCCCCCCGCGCTCGCGCTGCAGAGAGAACCTCCCCCTTCTAAACCTGGCTCAGCTGTCAACAGCAGATCCAAGTCGTTCCCAAAGCCTCGACGCTTCTTCTTCTTCACCACCATCGGCTCTGTCAGCGTCGACCCCAAACGCTTTGGACCTCTGTACAGAGGACAATTCTGCACCAAAAGAGAGAAAAAGAGAGCTCAAATGCCACTCACACATGTAAGATACACACATATTTCCAATCTCGTGCCCTCCAACAAAGGCTCTCCAACATAGCCGCCTGTCGAAGCTGCTTTGTGTCGCAACGAGAGCCGATGACGCCTGCCAGTTACACGGTAAAAGCTCACTCACTCACTCTCTATCTCTATCTTTCACCGTGGCCAACTCTCCTTCACTCTCTCCAAGTTTCTATCACTCTCTCTCTCTATCTCTCTCTTTCACTCTCTCACTCACTCTCTATCATCCTCTCCAACTCTCTATCTCTATCTCTCTATCTCTATCTCCCTCTCTATCTCCAACTCTCTATCTCTCTCTCTCTCTCCAACTCTCTATCTCTCTCTCTCCAACTCTCTATCTCTCTCTCTCCAACTCTCTATCTCTCTCTCTCCCCTTCACTCTCTCCAAAACTTTCCATCTATCACTCTCTCCTTTCACTCTGTTTCTGACTTGCCGAGTGTGTGTGTGTAACCATACGCTTAAAACATTCCCACGCTGCCTTTGTTACCCACGGCTATACTCCAGAAGTGCTTCCTCGCTCACCACATTGGAGGCGATATGCCCTGGCCTTCCACAAGCTCTACACACCCTTTTCCCCGCAAGCGCCTCCTTGGTGTGCACTGCGCTCATCTGGTGCTGCAGAAAAACAGCGGAAATACATAATGAAGAAAGTTCGTCGTAGTGAGAACACTCGAGGAAAATGCAAAGACTCCCCTCTCTACCCACACACCCTCCTTAAACCGCGCGACAGGAAAAAACAAAAAAACTTCTCCGAATGCCTGCAACGGACCTGTCGTTTCTTCTCAAGTCGCTGATCTCTCCACGCGAGGAACGCCTTGATGTTCTCAGCGCCGTAGATCAAAATGCAACGGTCTGCCGTAAAAGAATCTCCAACTTGCTGCCGTCTCTTCCGTGTCCACCTCAGGCACGGCACAGCTCTCACCTACACAGCCAGGAAAAAGCAAGCGACCATCCCACACATAAAACAAACAGAACAAAGGAAAAAACGCAGACATATACATACAGAGAATTCAAGATAGATAGACACACAACATACACCTACATGACAAACACACATAACACACAGCCATACAGGCATACAGAACAAACGCAAAAATGCAGGCATATATATACAGAGTATTTACGATATACATACACACAACATACACCTACATGACAAACACACAGAACACACAGCCATACAGAACAAACGCAAAAATGCAGACAGATACACACAGAGTTTTTACGATATACATACACACAACATACACCTACATGACAAACACACATAACACACAGCCATACAGGCATACAGAACAAACGCAAAATTGCAGACAGATACACACAGAGTATTCACGATATACATACACACAGCATACACCTACATGACAAACACACATAACACAGCCATACAGGCATACAGAACAAACGCAAAAATGCAGGCATATATATACAGAGTATTCACGATATACATACACACAGCATACACCGATATGACAAACACACATAACACACAGCCATACAGACCGAACGCAAAAATGCAGACAGATACATACACACACACACATACACATACACATACATACATATACACATACATATACGCATACACACATCCATAAACATCGAAGAAAATGATATAACCGAAGCGTTGTGAAGCCTCTAAACAGAGAGGGGGGGGCATGCGGAGTGGCCGTGTTGAACTCCTGGTGTGGCGATACGTCGAGAAGAATTTTCGACAGCCGAGATGCAGTAGACTGGATCTTTCAGAGGGCACATAGCTGGCGTAGATTCCTTTACACGGTGGTAACAAATTAATGTTTCGCCACACAGAGATCTTCGGAAAGTCTCCTCCACGGCTTGCCGCAAAGAGAGCGTTGCTTACCGTCGCTTCTGCCCTCAGTTGTTCTTCCTGCGTGAGGGGACGCTGGCTGCGAGCTTCTTGACGGTCTCTAAGAACCTGCAGTTCTCGCATTTCTAATTCTGCCTCGTCGGCTTGCTGCAACAAAAAGCCACCAAGTCGAAGTGCAAGTCGCAGAGAGCTGAAAGCCGTAGAACGCGGTGCACGCGTCGCCAGACCCCATAGGGTGAATGTTCTTCGTCAAGCGCAATGTGGAGAGATTGTACGACTCGGAGGAAGGATGCATACATATATTCAAAAGGCAGTGAAAGAGAAAGAGAGAGAAAGCGTGTGTATGTGTATAGGGGGGTGGGTGGGTGGGGAGAAGAGAGGAGGAGAAAGGAGCCAACCCAAAGGACAAGGCGAATGCTGGGCAGTACAAGAGGAGATGAAAGCATAGCTTCCAAAAGCTCTAAAACGGCTTCAGTGGGGGTATGTCGTTGGCTCAAGACCCCTCCTTCTTGTGTTTCTGTGTGCACGTGTAACACTGTATCTGTGTGTGTATGTGTGTGAATGTGTATCTATATATCTGTGTGTACCTCTGTGTGTGTGTGTGTATATCTGTGTGTGTGCGTATCTGTGTATATTTGCGTGTATATATCTGTGTGTATGCGTGTCTGTGTATATTTGTGTGTATATATCTGTGTGCACATCTGTGTGTTGACGCGGTACGTTCAGATTGTCTGACAGCGTGAAAGTCGCGGAAAACAGATGACACCCACGTCTAATCGACTGCGAAACACCTGCAGTTTCACATATGCGAAAGCGAATGTTACCTCATGATCCGAATCCTCACACCCAGCAAACAGCGCATCAGCGACGTCTTCGCCTGCTCCGAGCTGCTGGTGTGGGTTTGGTCCAGCTGCTGCAGTACTCGCACCATCCGTGAGTTGCTGCAGCTGCAAAGGAGGAGTCTGCATCTCATCTTCTGTGTCTGTAACAACGGGCAGATCAGCTCGGAGGGCAGCTTGCTGCCTCTTGAGGATGCTCGCCAGCTTTGCTTCATACTCTTCTGCTGGAAGACGCGTTCCAGCTCCTCTATTTCCCTTGCCGCTGCTTTCCTCAGCACCAAATCCGTCGCGATATTGGCGAACAAGCGCAACTTGATCCCATCTATGCGCAGCAGCAGAAGCAACAGCAGAAGCAGATGATCGAAAAAAAACGTAGCGTTATTTGTTGCATGCATGCATGCATGCGAGAAAAAGAAGCAGCAGCAGCAGAAGCAGCAGCAGCAGCAGAAGCAGATGATCGAAAAAATCGCGGGCTTTATTGTTGCACGCATGGATAGCATGCGAGAAAGAGAAGCAGCAGCAGCAGACATAGATGATCGAAAGAACAAAGCGGCTTTGTTGTTGCACGCATGGATAGCATGCGAGAAGAAGAAGCAGCAGCAGACACAGAGGATCGATAAAGCAAACGCGGCTTTATTGTTGCACGCATGCATAGCATGGGAGAAGAAGAAGCAGCAGCAGACACAGAGGATCGAAAAAAATCGCGGGCTTTATTGTTGCATGCATGCATAGCATGCGGGCAGAAGAAGCAGCAGCAGCAGAAGCAACACCAGCAGACATAGAAGTGCGAAGACAGCAGAGCATCTGAGCTTCAGAAAGCGACAGTGCGATCACAGTTTGCCGCGTGCGGCAAGGTTTAAGAGAGAAGACATGAGAAAAGGCTGCTCGAAGGACTAAAAGAAGGAGAGAGGACTGGCTAGAAAGGCAACTTCCGTCTAGTCTGACGCATGGCACAGCCCGCAAGACGCCTTTGCATGCGGAGCAGCAGAAACAGGAGAGGCTGTGGAAATAGCCTTTGCTGCCAAGCGTCTTGCGAGCTTTCTTTGGAGCAGGCTCTCGCAGACTGAGAGGAGCGAGTCACGCATGCATACCCATGCACGTAATCCGTGATCTTCGCATTTGGTGCCGTTAATATTTACCTCGGAAGTGTTCTAATGACTGCGTCGCTGAGCCCATACTGGAGCAGTCTCGCCCTTAACTCCATCATTCCAAGTTTCCGAAGATCATCGACTGTGCCCGCAATGCCACCTGCCGCTTGCCTCCGAGTCGCTTGTTGCACTGCGAGAGGATTGTTGCTGTTGCGAATCCTGCTGCCGCGCTTCAAGAGAGTGATGCCTTCTCCCCTCCCGCAGGAGGGATCTCCAAAGCCAGTCAGCAGAAATTGAGCCGAGCCTTTGTTTTGCAGCACTTCTCGACATTCCTTCGTTGTTTGCCACGGCACGGAGAGAAGCAGTTCCTCGATAAAACGGATGAGCGGAGAGTAACGGCGACCAGCTCTGCTGTTTGAGAACTGCATGAAAAGCTGCTGCAGCTGCTGCTTTTCCGCCGCAGCTGCCTCCGCTACTCCAGCGTTTGAGAGGCCAAGAGCTTCTCGCCGCTGCTGCTGCTGCAGCTGCAGCTGCCTGAGCCGTCGACGTGCAGCAGCTGCTGCTTGCTGCTGCTTTCGCTCTTCCGCCTCCACGAATGCGCATGCGCTACTGAGCCCGTCGGGGGTTGTCAGGGAGACGATGCCTACTGCGCGAAGGCGATACCAGGCGGCATGGGAACTCTCCAAGGCACACACAGCTTCTGGAGAGATGATAGAAGTAATCGATGACTCTGGAAGAACTGGCAAACGGTGGGGAGCAATGGGAGACAGCTGCTTGAGTAGCTGAGCCACTTCCTTCTCTATCACTGGGGGACAAAAACGAGATTTCATCAACTCCTTGACACGCTTCAACTCCATGACTCCCGTCTCACGAACGTACCTGCAAGGCGCATATAAAGTAACACACACACACACAAAACACGCAGAAAAAGCGCATGCCCACAAGCCACCCATGAACCGCTACCGCTGCAGCGGAGCGATGCAACGACCTTTACAGAGGAAATGCCAAGTGACGCAGCGGAGAAAAAGTGAGAGAAGCAAATAAAAATAAAAGGGAAAAAATACAAAGGACGAGGGAAATATAGAGAGACAGAAAAGAGAAATAGGAAGAGAGAAAAGAAAAATATAGAGAGAAAAGAGAAATGCAGAAAGGAGTGCAATATAGCGAGAAAAGAGAAATACAGAAAGGAGTGCAATATAGAGAGCATAGAGGAATAGAGAGAGAAGAAAGCCATAGGAAGAGCGAAGAGAAATACAGAGAGAAAAGAGAAATACAGAGAGAAAAGAGAAACAGAGAGAGAAAAGAGAAATATAGGGGGAGAGAAAATCGAGAGAGAAAAGAGAAATCGAGAGGGAAAAGAGAAATCAAGAGAGAGAAAGGAGGACAGGTAGAGAGAAAAGAGAATCAAAGAGAGAAGAAGAATTAAAGAGAGAAAAGAGAGATATCGAGAAAAGAGAAAAAGAGAGAGAAAACTACAGAGAACAACACACAGAGAGAGGAACAACATACAGATCCTCGCAACTGCAACTGAAAAAGACTGAGAAGCAGCAGCATTTCATTTCGAGATTACACTGACGCTATGCATCCGGAAAGAGCTTAACCCCCCTCCCGCCTTCTCCCCATATCCCTCTAGAACCAGGAAAAGCATAAATATAGTTCACTCTCAAACTGCCATGTTCGCTCTCATTGGCTCCGTATGCGGCGATGCAATCTCCAAGTGTTCAAGTTTTGCTGCCTCTGCGAGAAAATCCGCCTTTTCTTGTTTCTGGAGATAGCGTCTCCCCCCATGCCCCTCCTTCCCATAAGCGGCAATGCAAGTACACCCCAAACATGCCACTGCGAGAGCTCTCTCTCTTTCTCTGTTTTCTCTATTTTTCTCTTTCTCTGTCTTTCTCTCTCTCTCTCTCTCACTCTATGTCTATATTTATGTAGGCCGTCCTTTTCTGATGTACACACACTGCAGCGAGCTGAGCTGCATACAGCTTTTTCTGGGAATGTGCAACGCTACCTGAGCGCCCAAGCTTTTGACTGAAGCTTTCGTTCGTCTAGCAGCTTTTTTGATTGCGGCGCAGGAACCTCCACTTTCGGCTGCAGCTGTCCAACGGTGTAGATGCAGCAGTTCTCCGTACTTCCCAGAAGCGTCAGCCTGCTGCTGCTGCTGTTGCTGCTGCTGAAGCACGACGGGTAGGCTGCTACCGCTTCGGCAGAGAATACCATTGGTCGAAGGTAGTGCTGAGGTCGAAAATGCACGAAGCAGCGTATCCAAAAAACGTCATTTCGAGAGCAGTGAAATGCAAACAAATATCGACTAGCAACCCTCATACAGAGTAATCCTGCCCAAGGCAGAGCGCTGTAGGCGGGCTGAAATCCTGCATCTACAGAGCACCCCCACTGCTGCCGATCCTTCTCCAACAAATATACAGACACACATATACATATATATACATACACTGCGTTTTACGGAGCTGGCAAAGCACCGCAGCAGCACTCAACATGCAAGCTAAACGGCCCTACCCACGTGTAGCATCCGCGCACAGAAAAATACGCAGTGGCAATCGCTACTAGGCTAAAATGCTGCCGTCACGGAAATACAGGTAATTCAGCAGCAGCATAAGACAGCATGCGGCTCGCTCCTCCCTCTCCCCTTCCTCCTCTAGACAAGCTGCGCTGCTGCGCATGCAAACAACTCACCCTCCACCCGTCTTTGTGCCGTCTGCGGATAAGGAGGAAGTCGCCTCTCCGAGGATCATTAAAGCGCCCTTCTGGCCCAGGAGGAAACTGTGGATTCTGCGGATGAGGAAAGACGAGAGCAGAAAACAAAGAGCACTCCACGACAGCCTGGCCCTCACCTGAGGCACCCTCACACATACATACACCCATACATACATACATACATCGCAGCAGCAGCAATAGCAACAACAATAATAACAATAATAACAACGATAACAATAACAACAATACCAATTACAATAACGAAATTAACAACAACAACAATAACAATACTAACAACAACAATGACAACGATAACAATAACAACAATAGGCGGCAATCGTCCGAAGGAGCCAACACTCGCCTCGCGCGTCATCAGCGAAGGGGTGTATGTGCGGGGGTGGGGAGCAGCACTTAAATAGGCTTACACAGAACAGACAACACTACGCGAGAGCAGCAGCAGCAGCAGCAGCAGCAGCAGCAGCAGCAGCAGCAACAGCAGCAGTAACAGAGCTGCATGACGGCAAAAGTCATGGAATATATACATAGTGCCTCGTAGAGCCTCATCTGCAGCGGCCAGACGTCTTGCTCCCCCCAGTCGCTGCAGAAGCGAAGAAAGGAGGCAGCCAGACACTCTCAGTCGCCCAACACACACACCCCTTTCTAGCGGAATATCCGTTCCAAAGAGACTTGGAGGCTTCTCATTTTGTTCCACGAGGCGTAAATCTCCAAAAGTACCCAATGAGCCCTGCAGCGAGATGCATGCAGCATGCGCGAAAAAGAGCACTAACGAGCTAACTATACATTAAAAATATATACAATATATATATGCATATATAAATATATATATATATCTGTAATATATACATACACATACATGGATATGTGTATATAAAAGGGCAGGAGAAACGAGTCGATATCGCGTGAAAGCTGCCTTTAAGGAGGGGCCTATTGAAAGGGGTTGAAAGTGTGTGTGTAAGTGTGTGTGTGTGTATGTGTAAGTGTGTCTGTGTAAGTGTGTCTGTGTAAGTGTGTGTGTGTGTAAGTGTGTGTGGGGTAATACCTGCAGCCGTTCCTCTTCTGCTCGAATTCTCTCCGCTTTGATTTGAGGCTGTGCGCTGGCGGCAGACCCCTGAAGTGGTGCTGAGAGGGGTCGAACGTATCGAGTAACACGTAAAGACATTCCTGGGTTGTTAACGATGAAGGGTTGCTGCTCTGTGTGCTCGAGGACTACAAAAGGGCAGTCGTCGCTCAGCGTGAGATCCTTTGGAGAATAAAAGCACAAAGAGGGGTGAGAATCCCCCATAACCCCCTGAGAAGGCATGCTGCCTGCTACAGTGCTCTCAAAGTCGACTGTATCTCCTGCTCCCACGAAAGAGGCATCCGAATTTCGACGCAAGACTTCGCTGCCAACGGGGGGACTGAAAACAGAAGGGAAGAAACGGATGAAGAGGAGGGAGATACATGCATATATGCATATATGCATATATATGTATACATATATATTATACATATATAGCATATATATATTTATGTTTGCACGCGTGAGTGCCAGGAAAATGCGTGGATGCTTGTGGCGAGACAGCGAACGTCGTGAGAGAGAGAGAGAGTGAATGCGGCAGTGACTCTCTCTCTCTCTCAGGCTCATGAGACACGACATGGAGGAAGGAGACATAGAGCCCGCAGTAGCCTCCGGCGCTTTCACCGCGCGAGAAAGGCTTAATGAAAAAGGGGAGGATCTAGCGGAAGCAGCGGGGACGAAGGCAGGAGGTGCAGCCGTCTACGACTCAAAAAAAGGAGACGAGTAGAGGAGGTAAGAAAAAGAGAAGCAGAGGGGAGGAGTAGACGGGGGTAGAAAACAAAGAGAAGCAGAAAACTAGACGAATGTAAAAAGAGAAGTAGAGGACTAGATGAATGTAAAAAGAGAAGAAGAGAACTAGACGAATGTAAAAAGAGAAGTGGAAGACTAGACGAATGTACGAAGAGAAGAGTAGAGGACTAGATGAATGTGAAGAGAGAAGTAGAGGACCAGACGAATGTAAAAAGAGAAGAAGAGGACTAGACGAATGTATGAAGAGAAGCAGAGAACTAGACGAAGGTAAAAAGAGAAGTAGAGGACTAGATGAATGTGAAGAGAGGAGAGGAGAAGAGGAGAGGAGTAAACGGGGGGGTGGGTGTATTTTTCCGACAGCAAACTGTAGGAAGGAGAGGCCTCTCTCGAAGCACCACAGAGCTTGTTGCGTTGTATGCATCGAAGGATGCATACAACGGGGAGTGAGATTTTTGAGCTTGTTTCGAACAGCAACGCAAGAGAGAGAGAGAGACATCGAGCAAGCAAGCGAGAGAGAAAGAAAGGTGAACGAGCGTACAGCACAATCCAAGGCTTCTCTGCAGCAGATACGCCTCCCCGTTTGCGCGAAGTTGGATTTGCAAAGCTGGAACGAATATCAGGCCTGTGAAATCTCAGCATTGCCACTCGCGCTCTTCGACCAGCTACAGGCGAGACACCATACAGCTGAAGTGCTGCCTTCACGTGCAGCAGCGGAGCTCCTCCTGCAGTAGCCGCAAAGAATTTGTACGCAGTAAGAGGAGGCAGACTGAGGAATCTATGCATGAGAAGGCGCAGTCTTGCCGCGAGGCGAGAACGATGCAATCACTCCGCACAAGGCCTCTTTTCAGCAAAGTGCATCCGCACAACCTCTCCTTTCATAAAAATCCCCCTCTTTTCCCGTTAAAATTCCGCTGCTGACACACATTTTGTTACGACTGTGTTTTGTACCTCTTGCGGCTTGTCCATGCTCTCTCTGGTGTATCTGCCGCTTCACGAAATCCGCGTCGAATGAAACATTCAAACGCTGCAGCAACTCTCGCTGCCTTCCGCCTCCATACTCCGCCGCTGTCAGCAGAAACTCCTGCAGCGGCGTGCGCATTCTGAACTCGCGACTCAGCTCCTGCACAGACGGATAGACAGACAGACAGTAGCAGCAAAACAGTGCATCTCGCGAAGGCGGTAGAGCGCGTGCTGCTGCTGCTACACAAGTGACAGCCCTCTAAGCAAGAGACTCAAGGCATGCAGCGGCTCACACCGCCACAGAGACTACGCCAGATCCACCATTGAAGAAAGCGAGAAGGGAGATTGAAAAAGAAAGAGGAAAGAAAAGAGGGAGATAGGAAGAGAGGATGAGGAAAGAGAGAAGGGAGGTAGAAAGAGGAGGGAAGGAGCAGGTGCAGCGCAGCCATGAACATCCTTGAAAAACACCACACAGGAAATTGTTGGGGGCATTTCTGCAACAAACAGTATGGCTGCTGTATTACTGCTACGAACAGTATGGATGCTGTATTCCTGCTACAAACACTACTGCTACTGCAACAAACACTATTGCTGCTGTACTACTGCTATGAACACTGCTACTGCAACGCAAAACTCTATTGCTGCTGCTGCTGCTGCAAGCGCATCTCCGAAGCGACTTGAAAGCCACGACTTAAAGGGCACGACACCCCAAAAGCAGCTGCAGCGGATTCGGGAGCAGCATCTAGAGCGGTGATGCATGCAAAGGTGCATGCAACTTTGCATGCAACTTTGTATCAAGACGTACCTCTGCGGCTGCAAGTGCCCTCAACTCGTAAGCACTTTTGCCTTGTTTGACAAGTTCAATTCTGCGTTGCTTGTCGATCTTGAGCACTTCCTGCTTTGCGCGTCTTCGCATTTTCTGCAGCTGCGCACGGCTAGGCCCTTGCGCAGAGTTTGCTGCTGCTGCGGATGCTGCTGAAGCGACAGTTGGATGTGAAGGAGTGGGGATGGGGGGAAGCGCCCCTGCACTGCTGCTGCTGCTGCTGCTGCCACTCACTCCTCCCGCTTTCTCAGCACTGCTGATGCAAGCCGCAGAAGCTCCTGACAGAGCAGCACCAACACCTGTTGGTTCGTCGCTCTCGTCAATGCCAGCCTGCAAAGAAACAGCACGGCTGCATCCGCCTCATATGCTGTAAGGCCTATCCTTATCGTATTCTTATCCTTATCTCCTTCTCTGCTTATCTCCTTCTCTCCTTATCCTTCTGCTCCAAAACAAGGGTCCAAAGCCTCCCTTTAAAGCGAGAGCTGCTGCTTCAGCACAGCACAACTCGTGCTAGCAAGTGTGCATGCAAAGCTCACCTCGATAGGCAGTGCAAAAGCCGCCGAACTGTCGTTCAGGTCCAAGAAGAAGCAGCGCAACAGCCGTTCGCGCTGTCTGTACAGCGCCCGTTGGTGTTGCCGCTTCATTAGCCACACCTCTCCCCACTGATACACCAGTCCCTTCTCGCCGCTGCTGCTAGTGCTTCGGCTCTTGTCGATTGCAGCGACAAGAGCCGAAGCATCAGAGGTCACATGCTGCACTGTTGCTGGGAAGGGGTGACTTGCAATGCAGGCTGCATCTTTGCGCACCAACAGTCGCGGGTTGTGCAGCTGCCGCGAGGCAGGAACGAGGGGAAAGACTGCTGGGGAAGACTGCTGGAGAACATGCAGAACTGGACGACATGCGAGCAGCAAAGACAAGAAGCGGATCCCCTGCTCGCGCTGTAGCAACACCTGCGACTCCCCACAGGGAAGGGCAAGCGGCGAGTTTTGTGAGGCATTAGGAGCATGGCTGTGCCTGTATCAAGTCGCATCAAACGAAACGCACAGAGTGGCTGATTAAAAGCACGTCGTGGGGGGGAGAAGAGGGGAGGCATGAAGAAGGAATGGAGAAGAAGAGGGAAGAATGGAGAAGAAGAGGGAAGAATGGAGAAGAAGAAGGAAGAACGGAGAAGAAGAGGGAAGAATGGAGAAGAAGAGGGATGAATGGAGAAGAAGAGGGAAGAATGGAGAAGAAGAGGGAAGAATGGAGAAGAAGAAGGAAGAACGGAGAAGAAGAAGGAAGAATGGAGAAGAAGAGGGAAGAATGGAGAAGAAGAGGGAAGAATGCAGAAGAAGAGGGAAGAATGGAGAAGAAGAGGGAAGAATGGAGAAGAAGAAGGAAGAATGGAGAAGAAGAAGGAAGAATGCAGAAGAAGAGGGAAGAATGGAGAAGAAGAGGGAAGAATGGAGAAGAAGAAGGAAGAATGCAGAAGAAGAAGGAAGAATGGAGAAGAAGAGGGAAGAATGGAGAAGAAGAGGGAAGAATGGAGAAGAAGAAGGAAGAACGGAGAAGAAGAAGGAAGAATGGAGAAGAAGAGGGAAGAATGGAGAAGAAGAGGGAAGAATGGAGAAGAAGAGGGAAGAATGGAGAAGAAGAGGGAAGAATGGAGAAGAAGAAGGAAGAATGGAGAAGAAGAGGGAAGAATGGAGAAGAAGAGGGAAGAATGGAGAAGAAGAGGGAAGAATGGAGAAGAAGA
>NW_020312746.1:0-122500 GCF_002999335.1 Cyclospora cayetanensis | reverse complement strand
GCTACTACCGATGCAGTTACACCGCCTGTATTTGGGGGCCCCCCCGAAACCTCCTCGAGCGTGCTGCTGCAGCACCTGCTGCTGCTGCGAAAAGGCGTCAGTAGCGTTGGCTGCAGGAGGCCAGGCAGGAGCAGCAAACATCCCACGAGCCGCAGCAGCAGCAAGAGCAGGAAATAAAAACGTGTTTGCCGTGTCTGTGGATGCCTGGGGTTCCCAGGCTGCGCTGCTGACGTGTATGGGGTGTTGGGGGCCTTGCATGTGGCAGAACAAGCACATCCTCTGCACGCGAACTTCTGATGACCACAAGGCTCTCCATGTACGAACGTCTCCTGCAGCGAATGCTGTGTTGACGCAGAGAGACCAGGGAGGGGGGCATGAATGCGCGTGGGGTGTACTGACTGTTGGTGGTGGCCCTGCAAAAGTGCTGCTCTCTGCCGCTCTACCAACCTTCGCATGCGGCTTTCCCTGCAACTACGTATATAAATATAAATGCATTTACATATATATATATATATCTATTTACTTATATTTGTATCTGCAGAGCGAGGAGACTGCCCATTCGATTTGTTCACACATTTACGGGAATGCGGCTACGGCCCTTTGGGTGGGCCCCTTCATGCGGTGTGGTGAGGCTTCGAGAAAGCACACGAAATAATATATTTCTGCTCGTCTCGATCTCGGGAAGGGCTCAGTGCTGTTCTTAGGGACGTTGCAGTGGAGGGGCCAGCTGCTTCCTGACTTGCGAAAAACCACACCGAAGGAGCTTAGCTGTAACAACCGCTTTTCGTTCCTCTTGTGCGGAGTAATGTGCCTGTGGCGCAGACTGGGATATGCTGTCGCTCACGCGATGGCACTCAAGGCTACAGGCGGCGGCGAGAGTCTTGAGTGGGGGCCCCGTATACGTCTCGGACAGCCCGCACGATCTCAGGACGCATGCGCAAACGGTAGCGCTCGAACCATCAGTAGAGGCCTCCTGTAACCCCTCCCTCTCTCCCGTTTTCTCTTCCGCCGCTACCAATTACCCCTTTTCCCGTGAACCTCCGAAACGTTAGACTGTGGACGCAGCCTTTACGCGTTCGGGCTTCTTGAAGGCTGGAGAAGGGTCACACTGATGTGCGTGTCTGCAGAGCCAGCTCATTGATCGCCTCGGGGGGGGGCCCCTCCTTAACGCCTCGAGAAGCCCCTGCGGGAGGCCCCCCTGGCGCTTGCTGCGCTGCATCTCTGTCGGCTTACCAATGGAGGACTGTCTTTTCTTCGATCCTCGAAAAACACCAACTGGGTAGAAGATCTCAAACCCTCCACGCGAAAAAGGGGGCCTCTGCCTTTAGGCGAGGGGCTGTGGCCAATTACGCGCCAAATTGTTTTAATTCGTAGATGAACTACACACGGTCTGGTGTTTGTGTGTATGGATATATTTATACACATGTATATACGTAAATATACATGTATATACATATATAAGATGTATAGATATATATATATATGTATATACATATGTATATGTATATATATGTCTGTATGTGTGTGTGTTTATGTGTCTACATAGATACATACATACGTATGTCTGTATGTCTGTATATACGTCTATATATGTTTCTCTCTCTCTCTCTGTATATATATATGTGCTTTTCTGTGTGTACGTGCGCATGTGTATATGTATATACTCTATTTATATTTGTATGCAGGTTCAAGCTGTGGAACGTCTGTATGGGAGGCTTTGTGATCGGCGTGTTTGGGCTTTATGAGGCCCCCGGAGGCATCGCATACACCACGCAGCTGCACCAGCAGCAGCTGTTGCTGTTGCAGCAGACGAGGGGGCCCTGGGTGCGGCAAGACTCGCGCGGGACGGGGGCCCTTCCCACAGATCTTCTTTGTTGCGACTTGGAGGACTGGAATGCCGCTCCACTGCATCCCCTGTAAGTATCAAGGGCTGAGTGCAGTGCGCTGTGCGCCTTTCTTCCCGCCCTCGCGAAGGCAAAGAAGAGACGCATGAGAAATCTTTGCTGCCGATCCTGCCTATTCGAATCATCCAGAATCTCGGCTTGTGACTTGTGCGCAGCCATCCTTGGGAAGTAACGACGCACTTTGCAACGTGCCACATGTTTGCCGTAGCCCCCATCTACCGCCTTGGGGGCCCCCCTGGGGGGGCCCCCCGGAGCGCCAGGGTGGCCCTTCTGGGTTTGCGGGGCCCTTATGCGGGCCTTGCGGCCTTCTTGTTTCCCCCAGCGGCTGTAGAATTAACGTCTGCCACAGAGGAGCAGGAGGCGTTGCCTTCTGAAACGCAGCAGTCGCCTCCGCTGCTGGCATTTCGCGATGCTGTGCCTGCGGCAGCCTGCTGCTCCCCTCCCGCTGGATTTATGCAGCCTGCAGGGGCCTCAGAGCCGTTAGAGAGCAGCGATTGGGCAGCTTTAATCAAGCAGAAGGGAAGAGTGCGTTGATTTCTCGGGGACAGGTGCTGTCTGCTGTCTCGCCTACGCCAGCGGCGGAGGCAGCGGGGGGGGGGGCGGAAGGGGGAGAGAGGGGGAGCTGGTGTGAGTGGCTCAAGGCTCTTTGCTGTGGGGTGTTTATTGTACTTGTTTCGCTCAGGAGGGTGTATTTGCGCAAGTTATCGCAGCAGGGGACCTCGTCTTTTGGCACGAGGGGCCCCAAGACCCCTGCTGCCTTTTTGTTCGCTCGGAGGAGTGCCACTCTGAGAAAAAGCTCTCAAAAAGAGGCTTCGAGGCCGCTGAACCTCCGGAGATACCAATCGTCTCTCTGTGGGGTCTCGATGCCCTCGCGAGCGTAGAGGCGAGCTTGGAGGAGCTTTGTCAGAACTCCCGGCTTCGCTCTACTAGTCTCACTGCTAGAAAAGCCGTCCTCTCGCCTTTAGGGGGGCGCTCTAGGGGCAGCGAACGTCGCTCTCCCTCTACGTACCACCCTTCAACTAGCGCAGGGGAGACGGCAGCAGCGACAGCGGCAAAGGCGGCAGCGGCGAGGCAGGCCTCAAGCACCCTCAATAGCAGCGTTCCGTTTGCTCAGTTGAGCTGCCCCTGCTGCGAGAGATCTTTGGGGGCCTCTAAATTTGTTCCTACAAAGAGCCACACGCGCCTGTCGGTAATGAAGGCTTGCCCCTATGGAGGCCGCCTGTTCACGGTGGAAGTGCACCCAGGCGACATGCTGCTCTTCCTCGCGTAGTAGGGTATACCTGCCGCTGTTGCACTTTGGGGGGGGCTTTCAAGGAACTCGGGCTGGAGTAGCCTCCTTTTCGCCTGTCGGCGAAGGGAAGATAGCTCCCTTTTCACCCCCCCTCCTGCCCCCCCCTATTGTAGTACAATGCAACGCGTGGTGGTGAAGTGGACGGAGTAGGCGTGTTGATCGGCGCCAGCAAGGGTGTTGTTGCTTTGGGGATGGATGTCAGTCTTAGCCAGTAGAAAGGGGGAGGCTTTGGGGGGAATGTGGTCGGCTCACTTCCCCCTTGTTTACAGACTCACGAAAAAGGCAGCGCGCGTCAAGGGTCACTTCCCCCTTGCACGCTAAAACCACTGCCTTTATGCGGAGTGTAGCCCCCCTTCCTCCCTCCTAAGCTGTAGTTTAGAAATGTATTGCTATTTTCTTCTGTAAAAATTTCATATTTCATGGGTGAGCCGAACTTGAACCCCCCCAAAAACGCAAGCGGGCAAGGGACCCGCGCCCAACGCCTCGAGCCTACGACATGAGAGTTCGTGTTCATGAAGCGTAACGGTGAAACTCTGCGGCTTACACCCACAGCTTTGAGCCCCCCCAAAAGGGCATAAATATCTATTTAATCAAAGGGCATTTCAGCATATAAAATTGGAGTTTAAGGGTCGGACCATCATGCTGGTGCGCCAGTGGCCTTCGGACTCACGGGCAAGCGGGCGGAGGGGGTCTCTTTCGAGATCTTCATTAGCGCATGGCGTTTCCGCATGCAAAAACAAGGCAGACACCAGCCTCGAGACAGCGTGCCGCCGATCAGCGGTTGCCACGGGAACAGCGGCGGAAACTGCAGCGGCAGATCCTGCAGGAGCAGGGAACGTTGGCGCGTGGAGCTGGCGTGAGAGGGTGACTGGACGCTGCAGAGAGGCCTTCTTGCATCGCCTCAAAAGGCTGCCGCTGCTGCTTGTCTTGCTGTTTGTCTTGTTGCTTGTCTTGTTATTTGCTGCGAATAAGCTGCAACTGCGCGCACGTCGCAGTCAGATGCCACTGCTGCTGCCTCAGCAGCAACGCGAACGGCAGCAGCAGGCGGCCTTTGCGCTCCTGAAGGAATTGATCTCTGAGGATTCTTACCCAGCAGAGGTGCAGGAGAAGGTTTTTGGGCCCCTTTCTGCCGAGTGCGAGTGAGGCCTCTCTCTTTCCTGCGTCCTGAACTATAAAGCCAAGGCCCTTAGGCTTTAGAGCCTCATCAGCTGAGAGCTGTTTGGTGTATGTACAGGGCCTTGGTTGAAAAAGAGATCGCACCAGCGTCTACCTCCGTCATCTTACCGGTCAAAGAGGAAGACATCAGTCACCTGCTGCAACTGCTGCAGCACCTGCTGCGAAATACTCCCGAGCCGCTGCTGCAGGAAGTGCTGCTGTCTCCGTACAGGCCGGACCAAAAGCAGCAGAGGCAAGAAACCCCTGAAACAGGGGCCCCCACGGGCCTCTTAGGAGAGTTCCTGCTGCCCTTGTTGCAGCAAATTCCTAAACTTCGAATGCTGCAAAAGACGCAACAGAGTGCGTATGCGGAAGTCTGAGCTTTCCGCTTTGGCGATGTGCAGCAGCCGAGCGGTCCAGACACCGCGGCTCATGCCCTCAAGCCATCGTCAAGCAGCGATCTCCTCTTCCTCAGCTCCGATTCCTCGTGAGGAGCAACCTAGCAGGCCTTAGCACGAATCTCATGGTCCTTTCCTCTTTAAGATGTTCGTGTTTGCTGCAGCCTATGCTGCCGCAGTGCACGCTGCCGTCCAGAAAGCGGAGTCCGATACAGTAGTGGTGTTGCCGCCGGAAGCAAGGGTGGCGCCTCATTGGCTAAAGTTCTTACTCCTACAATTGCAGCAGCAGCCGTTTGCAGTTGTCTTCCCTGCAGAAGTGGAGGAGCCCAGTGCAGATGGCCCCCAGTGCAATGCGGGTGCGAAGAGGGGCCTTCCAAGCTGTCACGCCTTGGAGTTCTAGGCGGGGGGGAGCAATGAGTAGTCTTTTCCTAGCTGTGCTGCAGCTTCAACTTTAGCTTCAGCAGCGCGTGTGTTTGCTGCTGCTGGTGTCTGCGCTTTCCTGCAGCTGCCTCCCTCAGCTGGAATCTTAGCCGGCGGAAGCTGGAAGGCAGGGGCAGCGCAGCAGCGAGCGGCAGTGTATTATCTTCCTTGGTGCTCCCAGGAGCAGTTTTCGCTACAGCGCGCGACTTGCTGCTGGCTGCAGATACACCCGAGCCGTTACTGCACCATAGAGAAGGCGTGCTTCTCGAGGTTTCTTTCCTTGCTGCAGCTTGTGGACTCCCCCTAGTGTGTGCCCCTTGCAGCAGCGTTGCGCTTGCCAGTTTAGGCCCTTCCCTGCAGCTCCAAGTAAGCCTTTGAACCCGATGAAGTGGTTTCCTCTGCGCGTTGCGCGCACGAGGCGGCAAAAGCGTCTGTCCGACCCTCTGGCGTTCGTCCACACACGTCGAGGGCTGGAGAGGGGGAGGCAGCGGAGTCTAAACTACAGCTTGCCGATAGGCCCAAGCGTTAGGTGTCTGTCGCACAGGAGGAAGAGGCACAACAACACGCTTTACTTCGCAGCCGGCTTAGAGTGGCAGAGGCTTGGCTGGGAGACTTCGCCGTCTTGCCGTGGTAAGTAGCACCGGTCAAGGTTGAAAAGCGTTCCCCACTTCCTCCTTTGAGTCTAGGATTTCTCGAATGTTGAAGGTTGCAAGCCTGTGCAACAAGCTGGATAGGGGGTTCGTTTCGTGGGTCAAGCGAGGTGTCTGCCCGCTGCACGGCGCACACGGCCTAAGGCTTGGAGCGTTGCCGCTACCCCTTATCTCTCTCTTTCTCTTTCTCTCTTTCTCTTTCCCTCTCTCTCTGACTCTCTCTTTCCCTCTTTCTCTGACTCTCTCTTTCCCTCTCTCTCTTTCACTTTCCCTCTCTCTCTGACTCTCTCTCTTTCTCCTTTTCTCCACACAAAAGCCTCTCTTTAGGTCTCTCCCTGAGCCTCTTTAATCCACGTCCGTCCCTACCCTACCGGCAGCACGTTGGTGTGCGCAATAGGCTTGCCCTCGGAGAACCTAATATTCCCCTAGGAAGGCCCCCCAGACCCTTGTGGCTTCGACTCCAAGGTATGGAGAAAGCCATGGCGGCAACAGCCACCCCCGCTTCTGCCAAGGGCGGTCCAACACCAGCAGATACTGTTGCAGCAGCAGTTGCAGACACTGCCGTGCCCCTCCAGACGCGTCCCTCCACAGACACAGCGGCGCATGCACTTGTCGAGCGGTGCAGCAAACGCAGCGCCGCAGCAATAGCAGCCGCAGCGGCGGCAAACACAGGACTGCTGCAGGGGCCTCCGCAAGGCTTGCTAGAGGATCGCATCCCGCTTCTAGGTTCGTAAACCCTCTTCCAAAGTACAGCCAGCCTGTCTCGGAGAGGCTACGATTTGGAACTGACTGCGTAGACTTTGTCAGATGCGCGCACCCTAGTACTGCCTGCGTGCAGGCAACATCAAGTGGCTATGGATGCACCGCTGGCCGCCCCTCTGCCTCTTCTTGGCGGAGGAAGGACCCCTTGGGCAGCGCCTTGAGGTCACAGCCAACTGCAGCGGCGAGGGGTCCCTCTTCGCAGCGGTCAGAAAAGTGCAGCAGGAGCAGCAGCAGGAGCAGCAAGCAAACTATTTGCAGATTCGGGCGCTGTCCTCGGCGCAAGCCGACACATGTTTAGACGGCCGGCTAATCGCGGTTCCGTGCAATCCACAAGACCCCCAGCAGTGGTACATATATATATATATATATCTCCTGTAAACCCTAAGCTCTGAAGCGTCAAAATGCCAAGCGCCAGGTGCGCATCTGCCTGCCTTGATCCCCTCCCCTCCTGCTGCGTACAGGTGGACGTACAGCGACACGCTGCTATTGCAGCACAAAGCCAGCAGTCGCTGCCTGGCCATACACCCCAGAAAGCACCATTTGCGCCTCCTCCCGTGCGATTCCGAAGACAGTAACCAGGTCAGTCTTCTCTCAGAAGGCTCTGCGAACGGCCTGCAGCGAGGGGGGGGGGTATAAACGTTATTCTCAAAGGGCCGTCGGTATTAGAGGCAGCCCATAAAATTCGCTTGACTGTCGCCGTGCGCGCACTGTCAAGGGTGCTATTTCTATTAAAGCTACGTTGGCAGCCCCCTACTTCTTTCCCTATATATGTACAATATATGTATCTCTGCTGCTTTTTTGCTGCATGCGCAGCATTGGCGTTGGCCGCCTGCGGTGTTTCAGCCGTGGCTGCCCTTGGGATCTGAGGAGCGTCTTAGAATGCCCTCTCCTGCAGTGCTGCAGCAGGAGCAGCAGCAGCTGCGACGGCTTGTCGAGCTGGCTCCAAAGCGCCGCCGTCCCCCTATGGGCAGGGAACTCTAAACTGCAGCATTAGCTGCCATTCACTGAACAGACACCTGACCCGCAAGCAGTCACGGCGAGGACTGCTGCCTCGTCTTCTAATGCTGCCGCTCCCATGACAGCATCGGGAGAGGGCGTTGCAGCAGCACACGCATGCAGCCCTTCCCCAAGCAGCGATGGCACTGCCACAGAAGCAGATTCCTCCGCCTCCTTCCCACAAAGCGGCTCCTGGCACAAGGCACCCTCCCCCTTAACCGCACAGGCCACCGGGTCTATCGCCATAAGAGGCACTAGCGCCTGCACTCGCAACAACAGCCACCCACAGCATTAAAACAGACGCCATTTTATCCATAGACAGCAAAATACGACACGCAAAAGCAACAGCAGCACAGCATACATGCATAGGTGCAAATTTACATACATATAGATGTATAGCTATATATACATATGAATATACAGCTATACATCTATATATATGTACATGCATACTTACATGCAGACATACCCGTACATACATACACGTACACACCCCCTATATATATGCATGCATGCATGCATGCATACAGAATCTGACAGGTTATGTACACACACAGAAGGGGTTGCACCCCTAAGGGTATGTATATGGGGGAACATACCTTTTGGAGATTGCTGAAGAGGTTAGGAATTTCCTTTTCCTGCTCGCTGAGCAGCAGCTTGACTCGGTGTCTCTGCGCGCAAATGACCACCATACTTTAGGAAGTTTGAGAACTTGTCTGCACCGGCTTGCAGACCCCTAAAGCAGTGCTTTGTGTACCCAGCCTAGAAATTTTGTCGTTCTCCCCAGCAAACTAAGGACATGCATACTACAAGCAGACAGAGCGCACAGTTCCCGAGTTCTTGCTTCGCGGATGCCATAACGGCGGGGACGAAAGATCTTGTATTGTGTCGCTTAGAGTAGCTGGGAGCCAAACGTGCCCTCTTACCTCTTTGGGATGTGCAAAGCAGGCAGGACAGTTCTCGTGAATGACGGGCAGCTTGTGCGTCTCTGCAAATCTTTGGGTAGATGCTTCCCGCGTAAAAACTAGAGGCCGTATGACCCTGACATCCCCGACGTCTACGGTGTAGTGACACTGCAGTACAAGCAGGCGACACCCGTCATGTCATGCAGCACGGCGGCCTGCCTGTGACTGTCGTGTGCCTCCGATGAGAAAGCGCGACAAAACTCGTTTTTGCACCACATTCTAACTGACACGAAAGCTTGCAGGAGGAGAAGCTAGATACAGGATAGGACAGGCAATCCCACACTGTGCAGGGAGGTGGCAGCAGACATGGCCGTGGATGCGGATGTGCATGCCAGGGCTGAGCGCACTGGGGCTTTACAAAAGCACAAGAAACACAGAAAGTCAGACTGCGGGGGCAGCGTTTGCGCGGGCTGGAAGAATGTGAACACAATTTGAGGCCATAGAGGCAAAGACCCCCTTTCCAGCTTCATACTTTCATGGTGTTGAGCCGTCCATTGTTGAAGGCGGACATGATGAAAGACTCTGCTAAATCATCCAGATGCTGTCCTAGCGCCAGGACGTTGAAGCCGTGCTGCGGAAATTCCATACACACACACACACATTGCTTGTACACCGGGAGCTTCTGCATTGACGAGTGTCACACGAAGACGGGTGGAAGAAAACTCCGTTGAAAAAGATGTGCGTTCGCCAGGTGTCCAGGCAGCAGGACAAACAAAAGGCACATATGTATATACATATATATATGTATATGTATATATATATCTCACCTTGCGCATGCAGGAATACAGAAGCCCCCTGCGCATCCTCGAGCAGAAGGCACATATAGACTCCCTTTGCATGTGCTGCCTCGCGAGCTCCATAATCGGAAGCTGCAAGCGATACCACGTTACGCCTGAAAAAGCAGCGTTGGGAAAGTCACAGAGAACGCACAAGAAGCGCAATGTTCTTGCTAGAAAGGCCTTCCCATGTGCCTGTCTGTCTGTGCAGCGGCAGCCAATCGCGAACCACCGGTTTACGGTTGCGAGCAAGTGCATCTGCTAGAGCAGCTAAAGTGTGAGCGCATTCCCAAGGACCTCTTCTCGTCAAACAGAAACCCCACCAGGCGCATCAGCATGCCTGCCCAGCCTCTGCGGGAGGGATGGGAGCCTTCTGTACAGACACTGCGCTACAGCCCCTCAGTCTGTAAGGATTTTGCGATAGTGACACTCGCGCACCAAGAGTCTGTAAATACGGCCCCAAAGGAGCTGGGTTGTAGCTGCTAGTTAGGGGATCCACAGTCGCAGCCGCCACGCAGAAGCGGATAGGGGCCCTCTGCTGTACGTCCAGCAAAACATGCAGCATCGTGAGGCTATCCTTGCCTCCGGAAAGCCCTACAAGAACTCGATCCCCGTCTCGCAGCATGGCAAATTTATGCAAAGCCAACCCAACAGAGCGACGCAAATCGCGGGGGATTTTCAGACGCTTTGGCAGGGGAACGGGCGGGGTTTTTGTTGCTATGGCTGCTGTTGTTTCTGCTGCTGCTGTTGTTGCTGTTTCTGCTGCTGTTGGTGTTGTTTCTGCAGTTGCTGATGCTGTTGTTGGTGCTGTTTCTGCTGCTTCTGTTGCTGTTGTTGTTTCTCGTGCTGCTGCTGTTGATGCTGCTTCGATTGCTGGCGGACTGGCCATTGCAACTGCCGCTACTGGAGAGGAGGAGCATGCACAGGCAGCTAAAGACACATCGATGACAGAATCCAGAGCGTCTGTCGGTGCAAATTTAATTTCTTTGGCCACTTCGATAGCCGCCGCGGCGGCCTTGCCCTCTGTTGATGTAGGAAGCCCTAATTTGTTCTTTCGTTTCGATACCTGCTCGAGCTGCTGCTGCTGCTGCCTGCTCTGCTCGATCTGCTGCTGCTTCTGCTTCTGCTCGATCTGCTGCTGCCTTCTCTGCTCGACTTGCTGCTGCTGGCGTCTCTGCTGGCGTTCGTTCGCTCGTTGCTGCTTCCGCTCGTGCCCTTGCGCGTTGGGGAGTACGTACACCGCGTTGTTGCTGCTGTCGTTGCTGCTGCTGTTGTCCGTACGGGGAATCCAGGGGTCTTCTGCTGCCATGCACATTTCTACTGCTTCCCTTAAAGTGGCGCATGCTGCTCCTGTTGCTGCAGTGCAGCAGCTACTGGTCTTGCCCTCGCTGCAGCTGCTGCATTGCAGCAGCGACTGCTCCGTGGCGTATCTCCGAACCTCAAAAACGGAGGCAAGTGCTCTGAGCTGCCCCTCTTCGGTTGGCGCTGCAGGAAGTGCCGCAGCACCAACCCACTGGACCGCTGAGGGAGCTACAAGAGGCCGCATATGCTCCTCGCCGTCTCGATGCAGCAGTTTGACGAGACTAAGATGCCCCTGATCGTGTTGCGCAAGCCTCTGACAAATCTCCCCAAACGTTTCTAAGCTCCCCTCCGCCGCAGGCAGCGGGGGGTGGGCTGCCTGCTGCTGCAGCTTCCACTGCGCCAGCGATGCTCTGCCGTCCTCTGGAAGGGCAAACCAGACCAGTGAAGCGGCAGTCTGCAACACTTGCGCATCGTAGTCCCCTCCTGCTGCTGCTGCTTTTGCTGCTGCTGCTGTAGCGGGGGGGGTAAGTAAGGGCTGCTCGTGGGCTGCAAGCAGCGGCACGCGGAAGCTCGCGGGGGAAGAGGCGGGCAGCCGCAGCAGCAGCGGGCGCTGCGGCGTGGCACTGCTGCATCTGCGGATACACCTGGAGGTCAGGGCGTTGGCGAACTGCAGCATTTCCATCAGAGGGTTGTTTGCATCATCTGACGCCGCACATCCGTCGCTTCGTGGCGTTTCTCCCTCGGCTGCACGACTCCCCGTGCCCTTTCTGCGCCTAGGCAGGCAGGTAGTGCTGTTGATCTGGGGAATAAAGTCACTAAGCCAAACGCGATGCTTTTCATCGGCCGCGCCTCTGCCTCCTGTTGCAGCAGCAGGGGTAGCAGAGGCAGCGGCAGCCGCTGCAGGGGCAGCAGCTGCCGCTGCTGCCGCGAGCGGCTGCCAGTCCCCCGTCTCCGCCTCCACCGAGTATGCGGAAAGCAGCTTATAGCCGTGTGTCGCTATCCACAGCACTGCAAGCAGCAGCCGCTGCAGCTCGTGCTGCTGCAGAGCAAGCGAGACGCTGACACGCACAACTCCCGGCCGAAGCAGTTCCTGCCCAGTAAGCAGTAGCAGCGCCTCCGTTGCAGCCACTGCAGCAGGTGGAAGCCCCAGAGAAAATGCGGTGTACGGACCTGCGCAGAGGCAGCCGCTGCGCGACTGGATGCCAAAGACGTCGCTCAACACCCGTACAACAAAGTTGGGGTGTAGATACAGCCCGCCCGAGGCCGCCGCTGCGACACCTGCGTCTCCAAGCCGCAAATCGTTGCCATACTTAATCAAGAACGAGACAATGCCCACGCGAGGCGCAGCCGTATTTCCCACTATTTGAATCCTGCAGAGAGAGAGGGGAATAAATACATGCACGCGCAGAAAAGCCAGGATCATCCTACACATGACAGCCATGCTCTCCCCCTTTTCTCCCTCCCTCCCTTACACACGACCCCGAAACCCCTTCTCTTCCCCCCCGCTTTCTTTCCCACTTCCCTCTTTTAAAGCGTCCAAATGCACAAGGCAGCAGCAGCAGCAGCCCTCCATCTACCTCGGATGCGCCTTCCAGATACGAATCAGAGCTTGTACTGCACAAGCCTCTCGTTCTCGCAGCTGTCGCACAGGCAGCTGCTGGAGAAGCCTCAGGGCAAGAGCCGTGCGGCAAATAGAGGGCAGATTGGGACTGCCCCCTTCTTCGCGTTCCTCCCCCCTGTCCATCAAATACACGGCATGCAATGACGCACTGGCAGATCCCTCATGCGGTTGCTGCTGCCCCTGATACGGCTCTTTCTGCTGCGCCTGCTGCTCTTGGCGACTCCATTTCGCATTGACAAGATACACCGAGCCGCCAGCAGGGTGGCAAGGGAGGTCAGACAGCAGCAATCGCTTTTTGATCAGGAGCAACCCTGAAGAACAGAGGCAGAGGCAGCAAACCTCATGCATCGAGAGTCGCTCTTGGCTGAAAAACGGTACAGTCCCGTAAAAGTCTGCATGTGTGCATGTGGACGTGTCTGTGTGCGATCTCTCCCCCCCCGTTACCCCCCGTCGAGAGAGGTGCTCCCTGCTGCACGGCTGCTGTTGAGGCAGCAAGCAGCACCAGCGCTATGCGGCAACAGCAGCAGGAACGCCTCTAACAAAAGCCGCCATCAGACGTGCGTGCTGCTTACCTGCAGAACCTGTCCCCCCAAGCAGTTTGTGGGGCGAAAAGAAAACGGCATCTGGGCCCCCCTCAGCGGCAGATTCTGCTGGGAAGGCTGCTAAGGACGGCTTTGCAGCGCGTGCTGCTGTTGCAGAGGCTGTTGCAGATGAGGGCCAGAGCCAGGGATGCATGAAGAGTGGGCGGGGAGGAGAAGCCTCCATTTCCTCGCTTCCTGCGTTGAAGGTATTCTCTTCTAGCAGCTGCTGCTGCAGCGGATGGAAGTCTATGGGGATGTGTGCTGCAGCAGCGGCTGCATCAACGGCAACAAGGCCGCCGTGTGCATGCACCAACTTGCAAATGCGTCCAAGAGCAGCAGCAAAGGCTGCCTCCTCGCCTCCGCTATGGCCAAAGTGTAAGCGTTGCGAGTCCAAAAGCAGGGTGCCAGTAACATTGCTAGCTGCGGAGATGAGGCACACTGGAATGAGGCACACTTTTTGATTCTTCAGACCTAAACGCGAGAAGAAAGACGCAAAGCCCTTAAAGCAGCACGCCAAGCCTGTCCTGCTGCTGTCACTGCTAGTGCTGTCGCCTATGTCAGCGTTGGTTTTGTTGATGTGGCGGTTGCTGCAGGAGACGCAGCAGTCCTCCGCTTCCTCCACGTCTTGGCCTCGCTCTTGCTGCTGATTATACAGAGCGCAGCAGCGGGAGAGGCGTTGCAGCGAGCGCTGAAGGCTGCTGAAGCAGACGGCACCAGTTGCGGTATCTAAGGAAAGCAGATGAAACGAGTGAGACACCCCAGAAGGAGCGGCAGGAAGCAGCGGCGTAGGCCTACTAATTGCTGCTGCAGTGCTGCAACGGCTGAAAGTATTTTCCTGGGGGAAACAAAACGCACCAGCGTGGACGGCAGCAGCTGCTGCTGCAGCTCCCCCACTAACAGTTTGCATGCTGCTGCAGTAGCTGCTGCCTTGAGATGGCGTGCTCGGGGGCCGTGTCTGTACAGCCGAGAACGGAAGCAGGAGCGAATGATGACCTGTGGGGTCACACAGAAAGGTCAGATGCACGTGTGGCTTCTGTTTCTGTTGCTGCTGTTGCTGCTGTTGCTGCTGCTTTCGCTCCAGAAACCGCAGCTGCTCTTCCACTTTTTGCTTTTGCTCTTGCAGCTCTTGCCCTACCGCCTCCCCCTCCCCCTCACGCTGGCGCTCCTGCTGCTGTTGTTGTTCTAGCTGCTGTTGTTCTTCTTGCTGCTGCTGCTGTTGCTGCTGCAAAGCAGCCCTTTCGAGGTCCTCTGCTGCATGCTGGTAGAGATGTCGCCGCGCATGCAGGGACGTCTTGAGCCTGCTGCTGCAGCGGCGGCAGCGGAAAGACTGCCATCGATCTTCTTCAAAGACTTCGGTGAAAGCGTGAAGATAGCTTTTGCTATTGACACCCCTAGCGGCAGCAGCAGCGAGTGCTGCTGCCGTTGCAGCGTGGGGGCCTGAGAGAAGGGAGATGGCTGCAGCAGCAGCAGCAGCAGTTGAAGCAGCCGTTTGTTGCTCCGTGAACACGGAAGTCTCTGCTCCAATGGAGCCAAGTCTTTTCGGCATCTCCTCTGCTGCAGCGGCGATCTGCGGTCCCCCCAGCAGCAGCAACTGCAAAAACTTGGAGGCTGCCGCAGAAGCTCCCGAGCCGCAGAAGTACAGAGCATCTTCTGGGGTGGCGTTGAAGTATTCCTTGGCGATCTGACGGGCCTAAAAGAGTCGCATGCACCCGCAGCACAACCCCCCACGACTCCACTCTACTCTACAGTCCCCGTCACACACGCGCATGCGTGAATGACAGTCTGCCTTCCTGTCGTGGATCCAGAGCTCTCGGAGATCACGCGAGGCGAACGGAGGCACTTGCAGCAACAAGCAAGCTGGTCCACTTACCTCTCGCACAAAGAAGGTTGCTTGTCTTCCAAGGGCGGCCTGGTGGCTATGCGTATTGGCTGCAAGCGGTAGCACAGAGGTCGCCATACACCTCTCTACCCACCGCAGTGGACGGCCTGCAGTCAAATAGAAGCACCCAATACCACGCATATATTGCATGTTCTTTCTCTCTCTCTCTCTAAATATATACATATATGCATACATGTATGTAAATACATATACATACATACATATATGTTAATACATATACATACATACATATATGTTAATACACATACATACAGATATGTAAAAATATAGAAGCATATGTAAATATACATATACACATCCAACCCCAATCCGCGAGAAACCTCCAACACAGCTTGTACCGGTAGCAGCGTAGTCGAAGTAAAGCAAGGGCCTTGGGCCAAAGGGTCCGGAGATGAGGCCTCCATGTCTTCTTCTCCTTTTTCTGCTCCCGCTGCTGCTGTTTCTGCCTTCGCTGCTGCTATTTCTGCCTTCGCTGCTGCTATTTCTGCCTTCGCTGCTGCTGCCTCTGCCTTCGCTGCTGCTGCCTCTGCCTTCGCTGCTGCTATTTCTTCTTCGGCTGCTGCTGCGGGGGATTCTACTCCCTTGGTTGGGGGTAAACTGGTTGCGTTCTAGGAAGGCCAGAGCCTCGCAGACTCCAGCCGCCGCGTTCGACACCATCTCCAAAGCCACAAACCTTGAAAGGCTGGGGGATGCGCACGGCTTTGCCTTCTTAAGGCGAGAAGCTGCGGCTGCAGTGACCTTCTCTACTCTGTCCAGTGCCTGTTCTAAACGTTGCCTTGGTCCGGCAACCCATCGCGCAAGTCAAAGCGGCTACTCGGCAGCCACGCAGTACTTTCAAAAAAGGTTTTTAAAGCCAAAAATAAGGTTTATGAGGACTAGAAGATCGAGTTTCCTCGAGCCATCGATCCGGAGCGAGCCCCCACATGGACGACGGAGCGGGGAACCTGCCACACCAACGAGAGTGCTCTTCCCCCTTTGAATGGATCTCCCATGCGCTGCATTCGGGGTAGCCGGGGCAAGTTGCTGCGACACCCTGAAGTAGAAAACAGCTTGGAATTTCTATTTAGGCATGACCTGCATTATTTGAGCCTCTGGCGGCATAGGCGGCGGCATTCTGCAGAGGGCCCGCAGGGGGCCTCTGCAGCGGAGTGTCGAGACACCCCAGGATGGTTCTGCAGCTCATGAAGCAACTCTGCCCTCGAGTGAGCCACGCCTTCCGTTTCGCGGCTATTGTTGATCCCGCCACTCCAGCTGTCTGCCAATGGAGTATCGCTGGCGGCTCGAGGGATCTATGGCCTCCGTTCAGGCACAGCAAAGGCAGCAGCAAGTCCAGGTGCAGCCTTCGGATCGGCTGCCCCCGAGGCTGCGGCAGTCCCCTTGATCGCCGGTGGTACAGAAACGCTGCAGAAGGCAACGAGCGCGAACTGCAGCAACAGCCGCAAGAGGAAGCAGGGGCCCCCCTACCAGCGCCAAGGCCTGCCGCAGCACGCGTTCTTCCTGCACCAGCTGCAGCAGAAGCGGCAACTCAAGACACAACTGCCGCTGCAGCAGCAAGGCGCAAATCCACATCGCTGGTGAATTTGCTACACATTGAAGACCTCGAATTCCAAGGCAGGCCCTCAGCTCCCTTTTGCGACTTTCTCTGGGTCGAAGCTAAGGGTGGACGCGGGGGTGCTCCAAGAGAGGGAGCCTTCAGGTGAGGCTTTAGAGGCTGAAATTCTTGCGGTAGTAAGGGTCTAAAGGCCTCAGATCTTCACAGCAGCCCTCAGCGACAGTAGCAGTGGCTGCTACTGTTCTTGCTCGTTGGGTGTCGCTCTCACTTTCCCCTTTTGCGAGGTAGCCGCGCGTCATCCCCCCGACTCACAGCGCGCACTTCATGCTGCCTCCCTCTAGGCATGACAGTGTGTTTCGTGCTTAGGTCGAGAGCCTTAGGCACAGGCCCTGGCTATGGAGGTCATGGCGGCTCGGTTGTACTGCGCTGCAGCAACAGCGTCAGCTGCTTTTTTACTGTGCAGCAGCTGATCGCTGCAGCAGCAGGGGGCGACGCGCAAGCCACAAGCAGAGGCTTGCATGCGCCCGACACCATCGTCAAGGTAGCTTTTAACTGCTTCGCACCCTCGTTTCAGGCTGTATGACTCCAGCCTTGTAGCCTTCGCAGCTGCCGCGGTATGCCAGCTCGTCTCACGTCTTGAAGGCGTTCAGGAGTTGTGCCTTTCCTCTTCCGTGTTTGCGTCTGCAGCTGCCCCCCGGTACGATCGTGAGGAAGCGCATGCTTCTCCCTGGCAAGAAAAGTGCAAGTGGACGTGCCATTAGAACTTCTGTCTTTTGGTAAGTCCACAATTAAGAGCTCTTTCAGGCTGTGTCAGCCTCTCGAGGACAAATTGCACTGCGCTCGCGCGCTTGCAGCGCCTCGGGGGAGGGGGGGACCGAAGGGTCAAATTGCGGTGTACAGCAACCTAATGTGGGGGAGGGGGGTCCGTGTTTTTAGCTGTTTGTGTGTGTATGTGTATGTGTGTATGTATATGTGTGTATGTAAATGTGTGTGTATGTATATGTGTGTATGTGTGTGTGTGTATGTATATGTGTGTATGTGTATGTGTGTTTGTGTCTACGCGTGTGTGTGTGTGTATGTATATATATATATATATATGTGGTATCTGTCTGTCTGTATGTGTGAGGTATCTGTCTGTGTGTTTTTGTGAGCTGAGTATGTATGAGTGTTTGTGTTAGCAGTGTCTGTCTGTCTGTATGTGGACGTGCAGGCAGCAGTTGTTAGAGGAGGGTCAATCGCTGGTTGTTGCCGCTGGTGGTCGTGGCGGAATTGCACCGTTGAATTTGAAGCAACAGAAGAAGAGACGCGCGCCAGAGGTGAGTTGCTAAGAGTATTCGACGCTTACGGATTAACCAAAGCAGAATGGCTGTGTGTTAAGGCTCCACAGGTGTGCTTTTCTCGCCACACACAAGGCTTTCACGCTCAAAGCTGAGGCTGGTATTTGTGTTATAGGGTGGGGAACGGATCTTTCTGGAGCTGGAATTGAGACTGAAGAATGACGTCGGCATTGTGGGGGAGAGCGCCGTCGGGAAGACGTCCCTGGTCTCGGCGCTGACAAGGTAAGGCGCTCTTTAGGGACTAAGAGTGCAGAGTGTTTTTTTTAAAAGCAAGCTTTATGTTGGTTTCAATGAAACACATTTGAGAAACTGAAAGTGTAGAGTGTTTTTTTTGAACAGGCTTCATGTTGGTTTTAATTAGACGAATTTGAGGAACTAAGAGTGTAGAGTGCTTTTTTCAGACAGGCTTCGTGCTCGTTTTTAATGAAACACATTTGAGAAACTAAAAGTGTAGAGTGTTTTTTCTAAAACAGGCTTCATGTTGGGTTCAATGAAACACATTTGAGAAACTGAAAGTGTAGAGTGTTTTTTTAATACAGGCTTCATGTTGGTTTTAATCACACGAATTTGAGGAACTAAGAGTGTAGTGCTTATTTATTAAACAGGCTTCTTATTAGCGTTTTTCTGGGGAATTAGGGCCTGACTAAAAGTCTTGTTTTTTAGAAAAGACATCATCCTTTTTGCGGATGTAGAGCAGCGCGGGTGTGTTGGGAGCAAAGGCGTGTTTCTTTCTTTTGCAGCTATCAGTCACGCATAGGTCCTGGAGGCTTCCAGACGCGGAGGCCTCATTTGGCAGCGCTTCGCTGGGTAAATGGTGAGGAGGCGGTCCTTTTAGACAGTCCAGCACTCTTTCCGGAAGCACACAAAGTAAGTCTCCTCGGTTCCCATACTGTTTTGCGTGTGCTTGTTCTTCGCGACAAACTGCGACAGCGTCGGGCATGCAGGGTCGGAGCAACGTGGGGCTTTGCGTGGGCGCGCTTGGAGGGGGAGAAGGGGGCACCATCGCGACGGTTTGAAAAGATATGAATGCCGCTATTGCTGCAGGACAAGCGGCTAGGATTGCGCATTCTGCGGCACTTTTATCGATCGCGGGTATTCCTTTACGTCGTCGACCCTACAATTACGCAGCACCACCAAGACCAACGTTTGCTGCTCGCCCAGCCACAGCAGCAGCAACGACAGGCCTTGCTGCGAGCCGATAAGGGCCCCCACGGCGAACCATTTCTTCCTGAAGAAACGCAGCAGCAACAAGAGCAGGCGCAGCAACAACAAGAGCAGGCGCAGCAGCAACAAGAGCAGGCGCAGCAACAACAAGAGCAGGCACAGCAGCAACAGGAGCAGGCGCAGCAGCAACAAGAGCAGGCGCAGCAGCAACAACAAGAGCAGGCGCAGCAACAACAAGAGCAGGCGCAGCAACAACAAGAGCAGGCGCAGCAGCAGCAACAGGAGCAGGAACTTGAGGAAGACCGCCTTCTGGATGTTTATGGGAAGCTGTCGTCGGACGTTTTTTGCCAGTTTTTGCGGCTGCGCCGAGAACTTCGTCTCTCTGATGTGCACTTTCATCGCAAATTAGAACTTGTAGGCCACTCGAGCCTAAGTCTATCTACTGTCCAAACTGACGTTGGGGGGGCGCTATCGCTTTCCGGTGTCATTGCTGCACTGCTTTCCACCTGTGTGTGCACAGGTGGTTGTTTCGAAGTGTGACGCGTTGGGTCACCAGCCTCTGCTAGCCGTCGATTCGCTGTATCACCGCATGCAGCACTTTTTCCCAGGGGTTCGCGTTTTAGGTGCGGCAGGAAGGAAGCGCTTACAACCTCGGCGCCGCTGCCGAGAAAGGGAGGGAGGGAGGACAGTGACAAAAATCTTAAATATTTCTTAAAATCGAACTTCGCACGGCTTGCGCCAGCTTTTCTAACAGCAGGGGTGTCTGTCTGTGTCTGTGTGTGCCTTTCTCCTTGCTGCAGCGACCTCGTCCCGCTTCGGACTAGGCCTTGACGCAGTGGCTGCTGAGCTGCACAGCCTGCTTCTGCAGCAGCAGCAGCAAGAGAACATGCAACAGCAGCAGCTCGAAGCCCCACGGCGGAGACAGCGTGTCACACTGGAGGCAGACGCGCTCTCTCCGCTGTGGCCACCCTCGTGAACCCCCCTTTCCCCCTCCCTACCAAAGCTGGAGCGAATACTGCTTTATATATATAGACATGTATAAATACACATATAAGTTCTTCCTGCTGCGGTTGGCAATTGCACCTTCGGTCAGCACGGACGAAAGGACGCCCTCTAGTTTGAACCCCTAGAGAATGAACATTTGCCCTTTTTAAGGCACTGGCCGGCCCCTTGTATCTTGCTTGCTGATACTGATGCTGCTACTTCTTTACACGGCGCCTCCCCCCGCTTACCCGCCCTTATTTTTTACCTCCCTCTACCACCCCCCCCAAGGCGTCCCAGCACCTGACTTCCCCCTACTATGACGTTCCTAGGCACACAAAGACTCCACCCCCGCTGTTGCATGGGTGCCCAATGAAAAAGAACCCAAACTGCGGAAACTCTTGGAATCTCCTGCTCGTTGTCGTCATACTGCTGGCGAGAAAAAGGAAGGACACCACAAGGGGGCTAGCGGGGGGAAAGGAACGGCTTGAGGGGGAGCTGCTGTATCACACACGCGACGCCACCACTACAACCAGTCCTAAATACAAGCGCATGAGCAGCACGCATGCGTATCACACGTGGATCTGCCGAGCCACGCGCGCTAATTAATGGCTTGTCCTCCCTGGTGTATTGCATCATCCGCTTTTCTGCTCTAAAGGAAGGGGCCAAATCCATCCGAGATACCGTCTGAGGAGGGCGCGTCAGCCCGTCCCCTTGATGACGCTACTGCTGCATGAAAACAAACTCCCAGCGCTGCTGCTTTTCCCTCATTTCAAACTCCTCTCGGTAGCCAGATTGAAGTCGGAAATGCACGGAACATGGTGGTAGTGGACGATATCCTCAAGCGGCCCTAAAGGCACCCCGCTTGTCTCGACTTGCAGCGTTAGCTCATAGGCATTCTCCCACTGCCCGGAGAGCAGTTGTTGTTGGTACGGATGATGCTGTCGTAGTTGATCGCTCTGAAAGTTGCCCAAGGATTGCGCAGAGAGGCTGACGGAACGGATCCAGGCACGAAACTCGATAGGAACATTTCGCATTTGACAGCCAGGGGGAAGAGTGAGCGGCAGCCCTCCGTTGTAGAGTATGGCGTCTGATGCTTTGGATGCGGGAACCCCCGCAGCATCTCGGCTCGTCACTTCGGAGGGAAAGATCAACTTGATTTCGTTTCTTGATGCGAGCACCCGCGGCTCGAAGAGAACGGTTACTCTCCAGGTGCAGCTCTGAATCTCCCTGAATTCGTAGAGTGGCATTCCTTGCAGCGCAGGGGCCGCGGAAGTGGTCATGGCAGGAGGATTAACCCCCAACAGTTGCGTGAAATCAAAAGGCGCCTCGCAGGTCGACTTGTTTGGGAAGAACTCGTAGAAAGAACGGGGGTGCGAGAGGACCTTCACACCTTTGATAAACTGCTCGTTTTCGTGCACGCTCGTAAAGATGGGTGTCGGGCTCCTTGGATTGCACTCGCAGCGCGGGTTGAGGGGTATCGTTACACTCCTACTGTCGATCGATCCAGCAATGCGGCGGAGTTTAGAGATCATGGTACGAAAGGGATTCACGGGATGACGCGTCATATCCTCCATGAGAATTGACATAAATTGCGTGCTCGCGCGGCACATCACACCCACATTTCCCCATTTCAGCCTAAACCACTCATGGTCCGTAAGTTCCCCAATGGTGTACTCGTTTAGACAGGCCTGGTAGTCCTCTTTGGACGGCTTTACGGGAATAGAGGGCGTCACGCACGAGATGGGGTTTCCATACCCACTGCGTACAAGCAAAGGCCTGGCTACATCCCCCCCGGAAACAGTAGATACTGCCGCCAATCCGCCTACCGCTACGGCCACCCACGCCAGCACGAACCTGCCTGACGACATCTTGCGAAGCAACACGGAAACGGCTGCCATGCAACAAATGCAAAGAGGTGAGAGTAACTGTGCGGAAATCAGTAATTCCAAAGCTGTTCACCAAACTTGTTGGACGCCCGCGACGCACAATGGCAAGCGGGGGGGCACTCGATCCTCTCTCTCCCTTCTCCCGAGCGCAAAAAAGGATAATCAGCAACTAGGGTGTGAAGGACCGTCTATGCTTTCTGTTAAACAATCACAGAATTCGATAGCGTTGAAAAGAGGAGCTAAGCTCGCAAAATCAACACAGCTGGCAGAGTGACGAGCGTGCCACGGCTAAGGAAGCACCCCTCCTCTCTCATGATGATACCAGTGAGTTGGTTGAGCGGCACGAAACCCCACGGCAGCCGATTCCTAGCAGAATGGCGTACCCCCCTAAATCTTCGAATTGCGGTGTTAAGCGGGATAAAAAACCAATAGTAGCCGCAATATTACCTTATTACCGCCCACTTTACCGCGAAATAGAGGTCGACTGCGCGCCACGTAGGGGCACGATCGCGCAGTTGAGCTTCATCCTAGAAACGCTTTGCATCCCGACACCCAAAGCCTTACGTAGCACACTAGATACTATTAGTGTAATCTCCGGCAAAGACGAAGTGCTGACACAAATACATGCTCCAGCGAAAGCAGGTGTCTCACATCCTGCCTCCCCTCGCCTCTATGGTTTCCATGGTCGGTGATTTTTTTCGTAGCAAACAAAGAAAAAGCTTGTGTCAAACGTGCGTACGCGTCGTGCTGGAGGGGCACGCCTTCTCCCAACCGCCCTCTTGGGGGCCTTCCCCCCCCGCACTCTCCCCTTCCACTTTCCTTCCTCTTCACCCTCTCCTCCCTTCTGCTTCTCGCTACCTCATGCAAACGCTCTCCCCCTGAAATTTATGGTGCAAGAAGCGACAGCGCTCATGCCAGGGAGTCGGAAGAGCCTTTTTAGCTTAGAGTTGGCTCAGATTCTAGTACTGCTCCGTGCATTGCAGAAAAAGCGGACTTGGTTTCTGCAGCAAAGGCCCTGCAAGGGCAACTCCCGTTAACGCAGAGATGGAGCCAATCCTTTAAACCGCACTTCCAAATCCTGCAGTTCAGTTTCATGCCAAAACCTCGCATCCCCCGGCGGAGGTGCTTCTGCTAAACCCTGTAAACAGAGCCACGCGCACGGCGTCTGGCCACAAAAAAACTCATCCCCTCCCTTCCCCGCGTACCACACGTCGCAGACTCGGCAAGAATCTCCGCTTTCGGAGGGCAATTCATCCGCCGCAGACGCGGGCGAAGGGCGCGCCTTGGCCAAGCATTCGGTGAGCTCTCTTGAATTCAAATAGGATTTTCGGCACTTGGTGCTTCTGCACGTTGCTGACGTCTTTGCCGACTTCAAAGGGGTTGTCTACATGCAAAAAGCTGCTGCTGCTGGTGTAAGTACAGCTGGGGCTTGCGGGCACCGAGCGGATAGCGATGGGCTCCCCTTTGTATTCCTGGGAGTAAAAGCGGAAAAAGCGAAGCAGCAGCTCGCCTGCAGACGGCCCCGGCAACCGCTGGTGCTGAAGCAGCAGCGAATGGGCCTGTTGTTGCTTTTCTTGCGCTGCATCCGTTACCTCGCCACCATGAGCTTGCTGCTGTTGCTGCTGGATGACACCGGAAGCTGCAGCAGCAGCAGAGGCTGCTGCCGCAGCGGCAGCGGCTCGGTCTTCGGTGTGCTCCAGATACAGCTGCTCCATTTGCTGCTGCAGCACGCGCGGATCGCAGCAAAAGCGGCAATCGACGCCCTGTATGTACACCTGCTGTTGCTGCTCCTGCTGAGCCAGGTCTTGAAGCAGCGGCAGCAGCTTCTGCAGCTGCAGGAACCGAATCGCCATGAGGGTGAGCGAAAAGGAAGATAAGGTGCCTTCTGCTCGGCTGTTCATGCACCGGCTGCGCGCCCAGTGCTTGAGGGAGAGGCACAGCGTGCGAAGACGGGGCTCGAGGTGTACGTACACCCCAACCAGGCGGCTGTTAATGATTCCCAGCAAGTTGTTCACGCTGATGTCGCAGGCCAACTGTTGCTGCTGCCGCAACAGCACTTGTTGCTGCTGCTGTTGCAGCCGCCGGTTCCCCGGATGCCGCAAGCAGAGGGCAGTAGCAGCGGCAGCCACGCTGCTGCTGCGTGGAGCCCAGTGCAGCAACGGAATGACCGCATGGTATCGAGACTCGACGTAGTAACCCTTAACTTGCTGCAGGACGGCAGCAGCAGTTTTGAGAGCCTGCTGCTGCTGCTGTCTGGTGTTGCAGCCTGGTAACAGGAGGCACACGTCTATGTCTGCCGCAGCGGTCCATACACCCGAAACGCACGACCCGAAACCAGCAACCGAGACACCCCGCAGCTGCTGCTGGTGCCGCAACACTTGCTGTAACTGCAACAAAAAACTCGATAGAGAGTTCAAATGTGCAGCATTCGGAGGCTGCAGTTGCTGCTGCAGCTGCAACAGCTCCTCAGTTAGTGCCGCTGCAATGGCGTCCGAACAGCGGGCAGTATACACGTCCCGCGGGAGTACTAAAGGAAACGACAGGATGTCTTCATAGATGCTACTCGTCGTGGTGGTGTTTGTATCTCCACTACTGTTGCTGCTGCTCCCTTCATCATTGGTGGCCGTCGTGTTTCTATCTCTACTGCTGTTGCTGCTGCTCCCTTCATCATGGGTGGTCGTCGCATTTGTACTGCTATTTGTAGCAACCCCAGTGCAGTCCAAGCTGCTGCTGCCCCCGGATTCCGTTGCCACACCGCTTGCCGTCTGCTGCAGCCTTCGCAGCTGCGAGTCGTTCCACGGGGTCACCCTGAACGTGGGTGTTACTGCGGCCGATATGGGGGGAGCTGAGGGGGCTGCTGCTGCCGCAGGAGTTGCCGCTCTAAAGGGAGGCTGCACATGCCACAGACGAGGCCCCCCTGGGAGTTCGATAAAAATGCCAGAGGGAGAGGATCGTTTCCGACTAATGCTCCGTTCGTTCCTGCACCTTCGGAGCGCTGTATGCGCGCGTGGCGGTAGAAGCCGTGTTGCTGGAGCAACAAGGGTGCCTCTGGTGAAGATCTCCATCCATGTAGAGGAGACCCTTCAGAAGAGAGCTCCCCAAATGCGCACCCTCTCCCTCCCGTTGGCTCCGATTAGCTGCAAATAGAGACTTCTGTGGGATGTTGCCGCTGAACTGCGCGTCCTGCGAACATTTCGGTGAAAGTGCAACTCCGTGTTGCAAGCGGCTTCACTCTCCGAGCAGCAGCAGCGGCAGGGGGAAGGGGCTGCAGCCGCCACACCCTTGTTCCTGCTTGATATTAATTTCGCTGTAGAAAGTAAAACTTGTGCAGACTGCCGACATTTATCGTTCCCCCTCGTGCGGGTGTTCCGCCACTGCAGCCCCTCCGAGCCGCCTCGATGGGAGGGCCCCTCCAGGGGGCCCCCTCCCCCCCAACGAATGCAGAAGACGCCCTCCCTGCTGCTGCAGCCGCTGGTGCGGGCATTCAAGCAAAGAGGGCTGCCCCCTCGGGAGGAGACGAGTTGAAGAACAGCCCGCAGGAGACTCTTCTAGCCGCAGGAAGGGGCCTTCTAGGGGGTCTTGGGGGAGGCACCCTTTATGCAGCCGTGCAGTCCGTCAGACACGAGCGTGAGCTCCTGAACTAAGCTCGCCCGACTGCGGTTCTTGCTAAAAAAGCCTTCCCCGAGGGGTGTCATCAACCTCCACGCGGAATGCTCCCGAGGCAGCCTGCATGCTGCGTTCTGCCTGCAGGCCACCCAGCCGCCTTTATGTTCGGAGCTTGCGGGGCGTTTCTGGGAGTCATGGCGCTCACCACAACTCTGACACTCAGGAGCCAGAAGAAACACAAAAAAGGCCTCGTAAGTGCCTCTGGGAAACCCTCCCCCGCTCTAGGCGAGATCGCTCACTCCCAGGATTCAAGGGAGGGCGCTAACCCCAAAGCAATGAGAAGGGGCCCTTAGATCTTTCACGGGAGGCGGGAAGAAAGGGGTGCGGATTCGGGGCGTGGGGCACTTTGCTGAGAACTTCCTTGTGTGCAACATCCCGCATTCGTTTGTCTGCTTGCGCCTGCCGCCGCTGCTGCAGCGAAAGCTCCAGAACCAGCACATCAAGTCTATGAAATTTATGGTACGCCGCCCCGCCTCCTTAAGACCCCGTGTGTACGTACACCGCTAGCGGCTAGCTTCGCTACATCGTGGCAGCAGCGCGGGGCCTCTTTTTCTAGTGCCTCAAACCTTCGGTGCCCCTAGAATATCTGCATGCACCGCAGGATCTAGAATCTCTGGCCCCTCCCATACCCCCAGATGCGGCCACTGCGGAAGGCGAAAAGGCAGCGCAGCAGCTACTCGAACGGTATGGCTAGCGCTTGGCTAGCTCCGAGCGCCTTAGGATATGCGGGGAGCCCGTGTCGGGAAGAATTCGTTTCCCCAACTCCCCTCCCCGATTTGCAAAAAACTTCCACAGCCGTGTGCTTCCCTTCAAGCTGGGCAGTGCATGCGGCAAACAAAAAATGTTAAAGGATTCAGAGTCTACGGGAAGCCAGCGATAGGCGGCTCAGGTTTTTGCTGAGCCCGCTGGGGAAGCTGTTTCCATCCAGGCGTTGTTTTCTCTGAGCAGCGCATGCATCAGCCCCAGATATAAAAGGCCTTGCACACAAACACACTCTCTGTCTCTCTCTGTCTCTCTCGTCTTCGAGCGCTCGTCCCCCTCCTTCCCACAAACCGCTAATCCCAGAGCCTTGAACTCTCAAGCCTCTCTAAATCTGTAGACTCTCACCGTACAACGCCAATGACCACGGAAATGTCGTCGGGTTTTCCCCCCGAATGCCTTGGCAGCACACCCAGCAGTTCGCGCTCCTTCGTGGCGAACGGGCTGTCCCACTTGCTGTGTACAGACACCCCAAATATTGGCAGACCTCCTCCCTGTAACTGCCCATCGTCTGCCCCCGCGGCTTTCAGCTCAAGCAAGCCTATCCTTTGCAAGCCAGTATTCTCTCTCTCTCTACGGGCACATCTCTTTCTTTCCCTATTTATCTTTCTATTTTTCTCTCTCTATGCACGTGCACTTTCCCCCCTTTTTGACCTTAGGCTGGCGCCGGCCGGGGCAGCAGGGTGCAAGGACTTGCGTGGCTCACGGGCTCTGAGAGAGCCTCGCGCATAGGCGAGCGATTCGGCTAGCTGCCCGCTGCACAAAAGCGGCGCGCACACACTCCTCGCAAGACAGCGAATTTGCAGGCTTGTAGCCTGTGCAAACCACGAGGCAGCCGCCGCTTCCTTAAACTCGCTATTCCCGCACGGCTTGCATTGAACACTTTCACAGAATGCGCACTGCGGGATCCGGCTGTGAAGCGAGCTGCTCTAGCACTTGTTCATCAAACAAGTTGTCCCACACGCCTGCAGGAACAAAGCAGCACTTAGGGCGGCACGGATAATGGCGAAAAACAGCGTGTGAAATATATGCAGGGATACACACAAATATCTACATGGGTGCGCGGCTGCGCACTGTCTCGACACTTCCGCATGAGGAAACGCAGGGAAGAAGGCAGCTGAAACCCAGCTCTTCCGGAAACACAAGCTCCAAAGAGGGGCCGCTTCGCGTTCATAGTCTCGCGCACCGTCAGTTGCAACAAAAAGAATGTCGCCGGGTTCTGTAGGAGCCGTCTGTAGCAGAGCAACGGCAAGAGGCAGGCATGGTCACAACTAACAATCCCGCCATGAAGCCAAGAAGCCTTCTCCCTCGGCACCCGTACAATGCACAGCAGCTGCAGCAGCGAGAGAGGGAGAAAGGGCCTGCAGGCGAACAAATCCCCCCTTCCCCCACTTCACAACGCCGTGAGCTGCGGCATTCACACCAAACCCTCGTACGTGGTAGTGCAGCACCATCATCGGCACCTCGCTTACCAAAAGATGAGAATGCTCAGGAAGGTCTTTGCTACCGGTGCCGAGCTGCAACGGGAAGTTGAAGGCGTGGCATTGAAACTCACTCCTCGCAACGATGGTCTTGCTAGACGGCCTGACGCACCCCCCAACGTACCCTCAGCTTTTAAATTTATTGGCAAGCGGCAGGGCACCCGATAAACAAGCACGCACCTGTGTATGTATATGTATGTGTATATGTACGTGTGTATGTATATGTATGTGAATATGTATGTGTATATGTGTGTGTATGTATGTATATATATATGTATATATTTGTATGTATATAAATTATGAATATGTGAATGTATGTATGTGTCTTTGTCGCCGTTTGTCTCTGTCTACGTGTGCCGCAAGCCTTCCCTAGGCCCGTTCCTGGCTTCCCGCTGCGGCTGCTGCTAACTAAGAAGCTTCCAACAAGTCTAAACCGTTTTCTGAATTTGAATATCCTTTGAAACTTGCCGGTAGAGCAGAAATCCGGAGTCTCCTAGGTTAGCTGCACGAATCATCTTCCTCTCCCAATCGAGCAGCACCAAACAGCACGTGCTGTACGTACAGCGCATCACAAGGCGGATTTTGCGCAGACTTGAAGGCCAGCCTGAGAGGACTGCGTCCTAAAAGCTCGCAAGCCTTCCATCAAATAGGATTCCCCAAAGAAGCCCTCTATGCGCACCAAGATCCAACGGCGTGGGTGGCCAAGAACGCCTTCTTCATGGCAATGAGAGGATACACCGCAGCCTCTCCCCCTTCGTCAACCGCTGCAGCTATCCTGAAGGCACAAAACAGCACGCAGCGCTCAAGCTTCGGCAAAGACTGCTTCTATTGGCTGCTTTCCCACAAGGAACTGGCTTGCTGCTCATAGACACTGCAGCACAGTGCAGGGCTGAGTGCAGAAGGCAGCACCTGCTATCCGCTTTCAGCTGCACGCAGAACGTGGCAAGACGTGAAAACGGAATGTGCAAAGCGTCTCAGGCAGCGATCAGGAAAAAAGAGTTCATTAGGAAGGCATTTTGGAGTCATGCCCGGCATGTTTCAAACACCAGACAGCAGCCGCATCCAGGGAGCTTGAGCGCACTGGAGGGCAGTAGTTCAAAATGCAAAAAGCGCAACCACGCGATGACACCAGGCTGCTGCTACACACGATACGCGGCAGCAAGTGCCCTTTATGTTACCTCTTCACAAGTTCCTTCGAATAAAGACCCGCATCTACTCCTGACGATTCCCACCCGCCAACACCATCGGCAACTACCAAACACCTGCACGCACAAAGACAGCCAAAAGACAAACATACATGCATAGATCCAGATATACAAACATATACAAGCATATATGTACAAACAGATGCAAACAAATGTACACATGCTAACACATATACATACAAACACAAACATACAAACAGGTAGGCACAAACATATACAAACATACACATACAAACACCTACGAACATATACATACAGACATATACATACAAACATGAAAATATAACCATACAAACATGTACATACAAATACAAATACATACAAATACATACAAACATATGCATACAAATATATACATACAAACATATAGATACAGTCATAAGAGCATACAAGAATTCACACACACGCCCAAGAGAAAAAGTTGTTCATGATGTGCGCAGTGTAGTAGCTGCCCTTATGCCTCGAAGAAGCAAGAAGCAAAAGACGCCGTGTCTACAAGGCATCAAACATGAGGTCTCTCTGTCTGCCTCTCTGCCTGCCTATACATCAGCCAGCAGGCAGACAGACAGATAGACGTTATGTATTAGAGACGTTATATATTGGAGGACAAATGCCTCATTAGTAGTGGGGGTGCTCCACAGATATACCGAGTGCTGCAGAAGGCTGCATCTTCCCCTCCACGCTGCCGCTTTGCAGGGTGAGGTATCACAGCCTGGCTGCAAATCAAAAGGCCACATCACGAATTTCGAGGGAGTCATTCACGCACACAGCAGCCGAAGTTCGCTGGATACTCTACCGTGTGAGCCTGCTGCTCGCTGACACCACCCCTTCTGTGATGCTGCTGCTTACTGCGCATCCAAATACAGGGGGTACTTATGGCCTCGTCCTTGCATATGAAGAATGCCAGACTTCGCCCAAGGCGCTGCATCCGTAAAAATCCATCGGCTGCCCAGCTGTAGCGGCTGCTGCTGCGGAGAAAAGCCTCCGGCTCCTTTCGACAGTGCTGCGCATGCACCTGCTGCTGCTGTTGAGCCCGTCAAATGCGAGGCATGCCAGCGACAGGGTTGTTCCTGAAGATCACCCCTTAGAGCCCTCACACGGGGTGACAGCCATTCACTTCTGCTACTGCATGGCACTTGACGCGGCAGCGAGGCTGCTGCTGCTGCTGCTGCACGTGCAGTTTGACTCGCAATCATCGCAGCGTTCGTCTGGTGTCCATACACTGCAGCGATAGCTTTTACGGCAGCGCATCAAGCGGCCTGGCGGCTGCGCGTACTACCCTACTGTTTCCCTCTCTTGTTCTTGTGGCTGCTACTTGCAGCTGTCTGTGCTGCCTGTGCTGCAAGCTGCTAGAACCCGCCGTGAGGCGTGCAGCAACAGCCGAGGCACGATGGGTGAGGTTCCTTCCAGCGCATCAACTGCAGCCTTGCTGCTGTCACCCTCCTCCCTGTGCCTGGGTGCTGCTGCTGCTCCTGCTCCTCCTCCTCCTCCTGCTTGAGCCTCGATGCAGTTCGACAAATAAGAACGCAACGCGCCGTCGTAGAAGCCGCTTCCGCTGCTGCTGTTGCGAATGTGGGAACGGAGGCTACGGGGGGCATAGTATACGTGTCTGGATGGCAGCTTTATACCGCAAGGCGGCCGTTAGGGCTGCTGCCGCTGCAGACGCTTCCCGACATTCAAAGGCGGCGAATTAAACGCAAATATAGTCGAATTGAAGATATATTTAAGAGCGCACTTAGCCCGCGTGTGCCTGTGGTGAGGCTTCTGCTGCTGCGGCGGCTTTTGCGCTGTAGGAGGGGGCGGTCATCCCCGAGGCGGAGCTACGACGGCTGCTGCGGGTGCTGCTGCTGCTGCATGTGCTGCGTCAGCGGCAGCAGCAGCATTTTGTAGGGACAAAACTTGGCAGAAGGGGTTGTTTGAGTGGCAGCGAATCCCCCTGAAGCGGCGCAGAGCAGTAGAAACAGCAGCAACACGCCTCCCCGCCGCTACCCTGGTTCTAGTCGTGCAGCAGCAGGGAAGCAGCAGCTGCTGCTGTTGCTGCTGTTAGGGCCGTTGAGTACTTCCTACAGCAGCAGCAGCAGCAGGCAGAGAATGGCAGCGGCAGCCGCCAATGACAACCTGCAGATGCAGCGGGAGATTGCAGCAGTGTTTGCTTCTGCGGGCAGCAGCAACAACGAGGTGCAGCAGCAAGTGGCAGCGGCCCTCAACCGCATAAACGATGTTCCCAATGTATTTATCCATTACGCAGCAATCCTCGGGAGCTGCAGCTACTCCCAGGATGTGCGGCAAGTCGCAGGCTTAAGCCTGAAGACCTCTCTCCAACGCCAGCAAGTGCTGCAGCAGCAGCAGCTGCAGCAGCTGCTACCCCCGCTGCTGCAGGCGCTGCAGGAAGAAGCTCGCGATCTCCGTGCTGCAGCGGGATCAGCAGTCACGGCGTTGGTGTGTTGCCAGCAGCTGCCGCAGCAGCAGCTGCAGGAGCTGCTGCAGCAGCTGCTGCTGCTGCTCGATGCACCGCGCTTCGATGTCGCCGAGGGAGCTCTCAACACCCTCTCCAAGATCGCCGAAGACATGCTGCAGGGCGTTCGGCTGCAGCAGCTGGAGCAGCAGCAGCTGCAGCATCCCGAGCAGCTGATCGTCTTCATCCACTGGACGCAGCAGCAGCTGCTGCCGCGGCTGCTGCTGGAAGCGAACCCCTCTGCTGCCGCAAGCACATGCATTCATACGCCAGAGCAGCAGCAGATCCTGCAGCAGCAAGCCGTCTACACGCTCAACTTGTTCTCCGCAGCGCAGGGGTTCAGTGAAGGAGCTCCCTTCTTCTCCCTTTTCCCCGAATACTGGGGAGTCTTAGGATCCCTAGCTGCTGCTTCCAACCCAAAAACGCAACGCGCTGTCATCCAAGGCATCCTGCAGACTCTCGAAACGCGAGCAGCACCCGTCTTAGAGGCTGCTGGCCCTCTGACGGAGTTTTTCTTGCACTGCGGAGGAGCTGCAGACTATCAGCTGAAGCAAGATGCTCTTGAATTCTGGCCGGTAATTCAAGAGAATCTTCTCTTGATTTGCGCAGGGGCAGACTAGGGGAGAGTGTTAGAGGAGAAAGCGAAGTGGGGGGGTGCCAGGCGTCATGTACTCCTTGTTGACGAGCGTCGTCATTGTTGTTTCGGCTCGGGGTGGTATTACTGTTGTTGTTCTCGGTGGTAGTATTGTTGTTGTTTTTGGTGGTAGTATTGGTGTTGTTTAGTGTGGTATTATTGGTGTTTTTAGCGTGGTATCAATGGTGCTGTTTAGCGTGGTATCAATGGTGTTGTTTAGCGTGGTATTATTGGTGTTGTTTAGCGTGGTATTATTGGTGTTGTTTAGCGTGGTATTATTGGTGTTGTTTTCTGTGGTATTATTGGTGTTGTTTAGCGTGGTATTATTGTTGTTGTTTAGCGTGGCAGTATTGTTGTTGTTTAACGTGGTATTATTGGTGTCGTTTTCGGTGGTATTATTGGTGTTGTTTAGCGTGGTATTATTATTGTTGTTTAGCGTGGCATTATTCTTGTTGTTTAGCGTGGTATTATTGTTGTTGTTTAGCGTGGTATTATTATTGTTGTTTAGCGTGGTATTATTCTTGTTGTTCTCAGTGGTATTATTATTGTTGTTTAGCGTGGTATTATTGTTGTTTAGCGTGGTATTATTGGTGTTGTTTAGCGTGGCATTATTCTTGTTGTTCTCAGTGGTATTATTATTGTTGTTTAGCGTGGTATTATTCCTGTTATTGTTTTTGTTCTTGTTGTTATTGTTTTTGTCATTGTTGTGGTAAAGTAAAGGAAGGGGTGGGGTAAGCTTTTTTTTCTACGGAGTATGTGAGTGCTCTCACGGTTAGGATCCTTTCGTTCTACCTCCTCGCCTTCAAGGAGCCGCTGTTTTATGTGCGATTGCAGGCCATACTGCGCGAGGCAACGCATGCACCGCAAGAATTACAGCAACACGTGTTGCAGCAGATTCGTCAGCGGCTACCCCAACTTATCCCGCTGTTGGTTGCGAACACCGTTTACACCGAGGCTGATTTTCTCAGTAAGAAGCGTTTTGGGGGATGTTTTTACTGTCTGTTCATGTGTCAATCTGCCATTTTGTGTCGCATAGATACCGTAGTTTTGCTGCACGTGGCGTTTTGGCCAAGCCACGCGACTATCCGTGGAGCCATCTGCATGCGATGCTGCAGTAGTTGCAGTAGGAGGTGCTTCTGCTGCTATTGCTTTTCCTCCTCCTTTGCATCGGGTGATGGCGTTTTAGGGGTTGTGGCAGCGTCTGCGAGAGAGAGAGAGAGAGACAACGTGTGTGCTGCTGTATTTTCTTTGCGAGAGAGACACTAGGGGTTGTGGCAGCGTTTGCGAGAGAGAGAGAGAGAGAGAGAGAGACACCGTGTGTGCTGCTGTATCTTCTTTGCGAGGGAGAAAGACAGAGACACCGTGTGTGGTGCTGTATTTTCTTTGCGAGAGAGAGAGCGACACCGTGTGTGCTGCTGTATTTTCTTTGCGAGGGAGAAAGACAGAGACACCGTGTGTGCTGCTGCATTTGTTTTGTGGTATGGCGGGGTGCCCTTCGCGCAGGCATGGATGCATCTCAGTTGGAAGAAGATAATGCAGGGATAGCAGATGAGGCACAGGATGTTGCTCCCCGCTTTCACCGCAGCCGCGAGTATGTTGGGGGGGGAGGGGCAGCAGCGCATGATGAAGAAGACGAGGAGGATGGCAGCGGTGCAAGAGGCACTTGGGGAGATGGTTGGAGTGTCAGAAAGGGAAGCGCTTTAGCTCTTGATCACGTGGCTGCGATGTTTCGAGAAGAAACCCTGCCCTTCGTTTTGCCACTTATAGAGGACGGACTGCAGCAGAATCAGCAGCAGCAGCAGCAGAATCAGCAACAGCAGCAAGGCGCTGAAGCGTGGCTAAGACAGGAAGCCTCTGTTCTTGCTCTTGGCGCTGTCGCTCAAGGCTGTCAAGAATCTTTAGCTCCTCATCTTCACAAGGTTCTCCTCTACCTGCTCGAGCTCACCACTCACCCCAAGGTAGACACCCCCAAATTCGCACGTATATGTATATGTACATATGTGTATCTTTGTGGATATGGGGGGCTTATACGTATTTATGTACATGTATTTATGTATATATCCGTATCAAGATGGGTGGAAATTTATGGGCGTACTTTTTTCTGGGAGGGGCTTTAATGGCAAGAACACAGTATCAAGACAAGGATGCACATGGCGTTTTTTCCCGGAGAAAGCATGGCAAGGATTGCTGTTTTCTTGGATTTCTTGTAAACTGGCAGCAGAATTGCTGCTCACTCTGCCCTTTTCTTGGAGGCATTGTTATCTCCGTGCATGCATGCTCTTGTTGAGGAGGAGGGAAGCCATCGGGGACGTCGGGCTGCGCATGCATTGCAGCTTCCTGATCGATTGCCTCTGGCTTTTTTTTGGAAATTTTTGTGACTTCTGCATCTGCCCATTGCGCGCAAGCATGCAGCTGTGGTCTGAATTGTTTTTCAGCCGCTGCTGCGAAGCATTTCTTGTTGGTGCATCTCCCGATACGCCTCCTGGCTATGCCAGACTGAGCACGAGCTGCAGCAAGAATCTCAGCAGCAGCAGCGGCAGCAGCAGGTAAGCCTCTTCGGCTCTGTGTTGCAGCAGCTCACTCAGCGTCTGCTCGACAGAAACAAACGGGTGCAAGAGGCTGCCTGCTCCGCATTCGCATCCATTGAAGATGAAGCAAGAGGTCTCCTCTCCCGCTTCCTCCCCGATGTAATACCTCCCTTGCAGCGTGCACTGCAGCTCTATCAGGTAGGCAAGCGAGCTCCCCCTCCCTTCTGGCGACAGATCCTAGCAGCCACTCTCCAGAGTCTTCTCCTTTCTTTTTCCCCCGTTTCTTCCGTGGGCTTGTGCGAACTCCTTTCCGCACTGCACAGCCTGAAACGCCTTGCGACTGCGGACCGAAGGGCAGACTGTGCAAGTGTATGAACCCTGCATTTGTTTTGTTTGTTTGTGCATGCCTTTTTGTACGTGTGTATGTACATGTATGTGCATGTCCATGTATGTGTATGTTTATGTACATGTAAATGTGTGTATATGTATGTATACGTATATGTAAATGCATATGTATATCTATGTAAATGTATGCATATGAATATGTATGTGCATGCATTATGTAAATGTATATCTATGTGTATGTATGTGTACATGTATCTGTATGTATCTGTATATTAATCTAAGTGTAAATGTATATGTGTGTATGTGTATATATGTATGTATGTGTATATATGTATGTATATGTATATCGATCTATATGTAAATGCTTATGTATGCATATGTGTATGTATATATATGTATATGTATGTGTTTGGCGTGCAGGCAAAGAATCTGCTCATCCTGTATGATGCTATAGGCACGCTAGCAGACGGTGTTGGACCGACACTTTGCTGTCCCCTTGGATTTGCATTATTGGAAGCTCTTTTGCAGCAATGGCGGCAGGCTCAAGCGGGGCAGCCTCAGTGCTTGGCTCTTTCTGAGTCTATCGGATGCATTGCTACTGCCATGCAAGCAGGTATGTACAGATCGGCTACCGTTGCTTTTCTGCATGCATTTTTGCAGGATGCGACGTATATTTTCTTCCGAAGGGTGCTGCTCTAATAAGGCCCTTCTGTTTTTGTTACTGCGATCGCGCAACAAGCTGCCGCTCAAGAAGTGTTTTTTTGCAGCCCTTCCCCGCGCATGTGCAAGCAGCACACTGCAACTTGCGGGAATCTGTATTTGACACTGTCTGTATGTCTGTCTGCATGTGTGTATGTCTCCTCTCTGTATGTCTGTCTGCATGTGTGTATGTCTCCTCTCTGTATGTCTGTCTGTATGTGTGTATGTCTCCTCTCTGTATGTCTGTCTGCATGTGTGTATGTCTCCTCTCTCTATGTCTGTCTGCATGTGTGTATGTCTCCTCTCTGTATGTCTGTTCCTCTGCAGCTTTCGCTCCCTACGCGCCTCTGACGTTGGATCGGTGTCAGGACCTCATTGCCGAAGTCATTCAGCAAATTGAGGCTCAAGAAAGGGGCGAGGCAGTGAGTGGCATGCGCTTTTTGTGGCCAGTTGACTGTTGTTTCTCCCTTACTCTGTGGCGAAAGTTCCTCGCTCGCATGCCCCTTCGCCTGCCTGCGGCAGCAGCTCAGGTGTCTTCCACGCGCGTGCATGCAGATAGCGTGTACAGCATGCGCGCATCCGCCCTCGCCGTTGTGGGGCTTTGGTGTGCTTGTGCCTCTGCCCTTGTGTCAGGATGCATCATTTTAACGGTCGTCATTCATCTCAATCGTTTTGCGGCGCTGTGTTGCATCCATCTTCGCGCAGAACGTATGGCCTGACAGAGAGACGCTAGAATGCAGCTTAGATTTGCTCAGTGCTGTTGCAGACAGTGTTGGACAGCAGCTGCTCCCGCTGCTGCAACAACGCCCTCAGCTGCTGTTGCTATTGGAACGCTGCTGTCGAGACAGCAGCCCTCCAGTTCTGCAATCAGCTCTCGCGTTGGTGGGAGACGTCTCCAAGCATTGCTCCAGCCTGCTCCGACTTGAAATTCTCTTTCCTCTAGTGCGTTGCAGCAGTGCCTAGTGGCGCCTTGTGTGTATATTCATATATATATCCATATATATATATACATGTATCCATACACATATATACATACACATACAACCATACACATATATACATACACATACAACCATACACATATGTACGTACACATGTATACGTACACGTTCTGCCTGTATCCCACACGGGAAGTCTGCTGATTACAGTTTGCGTCATTCTCCTGCAAAGCCCTCTCTCGGCGTTTTCGCGTGCGCTGACGTCTGTGTTGCTCGTTGGTCGCTCTGCCTGCAGCGGCAGTCGGTGTCTGTCCAGTTGAGCCCATTTTCTTTTTCTGTCTGTCTCTGTGCGTATCTAGCCGAAATCTCCCTGCGTCAGTCTGTCCTCTCTCTGCTGTGTGTCTTCTGCTGTCGCCTTCGTCCAGCTGCAGCAGCACCTCCTGCATGGCGCAACTTCAGTGGCAAACAACGCAGGGTGGGCTTTAGGGGAGATGGCTGTACGTGTTGCTCCCGAGGCTGTAGATCCTTTCGCAGAGTCTGTTGCCACGGAGCTCACGCGAATTCTGCAGAGACAGGAGCTTCACAGAGCTCTCTTGCAGAACGTTGCCATAACACTTGTACGTCTCTCGCGCTTCGCATGCTGCTGCATGCGCATGGAGCGCTTTTCAGGAAATTCTCTCTTTTTCCGCGCATGCGCTCTGCCTGAATAGCCCTGTCTTTTTCTAGCGAGCTCCGCAAGGAGGGGCTTTGACGTTGCACTTGCTGCGCATGAAGTGCGCAGCAAATGCATTGGCAGAGGAGCTTTTTTGCCTGCTTTTTGTGCTGCCTTGTCACAGGGTCGTCTTGCGCTCGTCGCTCCCCATCGGATTTCGCCACTGTTGCCGCAGCTGCTTCCGCGGTGGTGTGCTGTCATGCGGGCAGCAAGAAATGATCGTGACAAGGCTAATGCATTTCAGGGTGGGCAGTTTTTCTTACGCTGCCTGATATATATGTATATATATATTTGCCACTGAGTGCCCGCATGTTTTGCCCACCCTGTTGGAGCCTGTGCTCAAAAAATAAATTCCAGCCACGCGTGGCTGGAAATCTTTTGCCGCTTTCGGCGTGCCCCCGAGGCATTTAGTTTTCAACTCTGCCAAACAAGCTGAGAAACTCTCTAGCTGCCTGCCTGCTGCAGGCATCTGCACGCTGATTGAGCGCACTCCGGGAGCTGCAGCAGGAGAAGGTTTACTCGAGCTGGTCGTTTGCATCCTCGCCTTCGAGCAACCACCCCCAGAGCTTGAGCAGCAATTCGCGAGAGTCATGCATGGTGAGCTGCTGGCGGGAGTAGAGGGGAGGGAGGACTGCTGCGTCTGCTTCCTAGCGTGCTTTGCTGAGTCGTGCATCAATCTGCTTCTCTTGCCCTTCCCGCCACTCGTTGTGCAGAGAAGACGCCTTTTGCTAGCCGCTGGAGGGGAGGGGTGGCTCTGCTGGAGGCGCAGCATGCGTTGTGCTTACCAAACGCGCCGTTGTGTCGATATATATGCCTCTTCGTGTGTGTCTATATGCCCACCTTGTGCGTTCGATGCAGCACTGAGCAGCAGCATTCCGAACAAGATGCAATCCTTGTTCTCCCCTGCAACACCAGGGGCCTCCCCGTTGTTGCCTCTGCAGCTGCAGCAGCAGCTGCAACAACGCTTCGGGTTGCCTGCAGAGCGCTGAGCTTTTGCCACTTTTAGAGAAAGGTCATCATTTCTCCTTCCATGTATATATGTGCAAAATCATTGCTTCCTGCTCCTCCCTTGGGAAGGCCTCGCGCGGCTTCGTCTCAAGCGTCCATTGCGTTTTCATTCTCTTTGATGTCTTCTGCCCTTTATTAAAGCACGGGGAGCAAGCGCATGCAGAGAGCGAGTCAAAGCGAGGGAAGACGTGTCTAGCGCCCGAACTCAATCTGCATGCGTTGTTTCTTCCGCTGCCTTACAATACACGCTTATAGTAGTTGTCACATCCCACTGGCATGCTGCCACCACCACCCCCACCCCCTCCTTCAATGCCTCTCCTTTTAGGGTATTTATTTCCCTCCTTCGCAAAGCATTTGTCTGCGTACTACGCCTCCATTGTTTCGTGTTGCCTCTCTCGTGATGCTTTTGTTTGCTAGTTCTTTTTAGCTTTTTCCACCAGTCGTGTCTTAGCACCACGTAGTCGAATGGAGAGTCTCTCGATCGCTTTCCCGTGTACATACTCACAAAACAGGCCAGCACATCCATCAAGCACTTTCTGCATCTATGTGTTTTGCTGACGTTGCTCTCCAGAGGAATTACTAAACAGACACCCTCTAGAGACTTGTGTGCTGCTGCCTCTAGACTCTTATTTGGACGCACGATGCCTCGATCTCTTTGCGTGCACATAGATTTATATATTTATATACATATGCATGTATGCATGCAATGCACCCTGTATGTACCTCTCATGAGCATGTCGAGATCAGATACGTACATATTCGCTGCTTATTTATATTATCATATTCAATATTAATATACGGATTTGCCTTTGTATGTTGATGACTGTACTTCACAGTATACGGTTTAGGCGGAGGGTATGTGTGTTGCTCCTGACCTCGTTGCTTTGCTGCACCCAGATGTATGAAGCTTTAACTCCCTTATTCTATATTCGATTCATCTATGAATATATTTATATATTACCCATACCTATTCTCTTCTTTATATATGCATATATAAGCTACACGTGTACGCATACAGGTACTTGTATATGTTGTGATTCCTGTCGAACTAGGGGGAGTGGGAGACATCGTGCTGTGGAGCTCGGCACGCGTCTTTTGTTTTGCTGTAGAGGCACCGCATTGCATGCACGCTTGCATGCAACTCCAAGCGTCCGCGCTCGAGCAGGTGTAGCTCCTGCTCCTGCTACTACAGGGGTGCGGCTGAATCTAGCTGTGACTCCTGTAAGGGCGTAAGGACGTGCGGGGCGTTGCATTGAGAAGGCTTGCGGCAAGCGCAGCCCGACTAACTGTGATCCGGCTTCTTTAGTAGCTAGCTGTTTTCTTGGTGCTCCTCCAGTGTGCTGCAGCACAGGCGCGGCGATCGTCGGTGCTCTGCTGCAGGTTGAATGCGACGGGTGGCCAGCTAGTCATGGGCATTTCACCTTTTAAAATAGAGTACTCACTGAAGGGACTTTTGTGCTTGGAAAGCTCCACGAGGGTTTAAGGGAACCCTCCCTTTACCACGGCTGCCGTAGTAAAGGCACTTCGCTCCACACTAGTACTACAATAATATATATACTCGAAAGTTCTGACGGGCTGCTTTCCGTAAACAGCTTCTCTATGCGCTGCCCCCGCCGCTGAGAAGTCCAGCAGGATGGACAGGAGGCCAGAGAGGTTTCATGAGCTTTGCTGCACTCCTAAAAGATGAAGCTGGCCATGTGCACATGAAAATTCGTGAAGAATTTAGTTGGCGTGGGCATTCGTTAGTGCCTCTCATCCAGTGCAGAATAGCGCTAGCCTGTTTGAAGCAGACGCAAGATGCTGTGTATGTTTGCTGGAGGTGCAGTTCACAACCAGCTGGGAGTGCTCGGTGTGCTAACGGGGTGCGGCTGGTCTCAGCTTGCCTCTCATGGCCTTCCCAGCCTGCTGGAACTCTAAGGGGTAAGAATGGTGAAAGCACGTGGAAGCTGTCTCGTAAATGCAGTCCATAACTTGCTAGTAAGCTTCAGCTACCTCCGGCGCTAAGTGTCTTCTTGCCACTGAGGCCTAAGTCGGAGCGGTGCCTTGAGCATGAAACATGTTAAAGCTACGGCCTGGTCCAGGCTTTTCCCTCTCAAACGCCAGAACTAGCATGCTCCAGATAGGCAATGAGGGTAAAACGCGATTTTTGTAGCGTCGGGTGTGCGCTTTTGCGACTAACGTTCTGAATTTGCGGAATTAGGACTAGGAATGAAAGTTAGCCTTCGGCGTTTAGTGGCAAAGGTAAACTAGATAGTATTTGCAGCAAGGTCGTGAAACTTTTGTACTAACATTTATGTCGGCGGTCTTGAAAAACTGACGCGTGTGGCTGGGAGTGCAGGTTCCAAGGTTTCTACCATTTTTCGGCCTGTTGCCAGGTCACCTAAGGGTTCCTGCCAGTTTCATGATTGAATGCGCGTATATTTGCCATATATTTGTACATTTAAGGTCGGGAAGCTAATTTAAATGAAAACTCGATGGTGTAGGATTACGGGTCGGTTGCGCGTGTTGTTTGTGTTTCAGAGTGTGAGCATGCAGCTCCGCGCCACCAGTGCGCTCCCCGGGAAGCTGCTGGACGGCATGTGAGTTTGTTTTTTTGTTTACTGTGTTTTTTCCAGAGTTGGACTTTCGGGCTTTCCCGAAGTTGGGGGGGTTTATACTTAGTTGGCGACGGAGGGTTGTACTCTGGCACTCCATGTGGGGAGTCCAGTGGTGTCGTTAACGCTCATGGATATGGTGTTTTTAGTTTGCAGGTGGAAGCAATGATTGACCTGTATCACTTCCGCACGTGTCATTATTACGAAATATGGCTCAGATTTTGGAGTCTCGAGTCTAGGAATTAGGTTTCAAGAGCGGTGTTTCCCGGCCTAGAACCCGTCTATGAATTGAAGTGGTGGCTGACGTACAGCATTCGGGTCACTTTGAATCTTTTCCTTAAGCACCTCATACTCTTTGACAAACCCCACCGATTCTGATGCACCACCATCACTTGAAGCTAAAATTTTGGCTTTCCGGCATCGGTTGGCTCCTAGGCTTCAAAAAATGAGAGGATCTTCAAAGTTGTATGACGACGGCCCCGAAGCGCAGTGCTTGCACTTCCAACTCTGCAAACGTAACTACTCCCTATTTTTTGATCGCTTATTCCTGCCTTCGAAACCCCCTGCCTGCCAGCGTAGCCTCTTCATGCTTCTGCGTGCGCAGCCCTCCCACGTGGCAAGAACTGTATTCTACATCCCCCCCCTTCTGTTGCAACATGCACTTTCCAGCTTGTCTCTTCCTGTTTGCCACTAGAAGGCCTCACTTTTATCTTTTGAGTTCAGAAGCGAGCACAGACGAAATCATGGCGGCGCTCTCTTTCCGCCGTGTGTCTCTACTCCCTGTTCTTCAAGAAGATCGCCTCCTGGACTCGCTGCTGTGCAGCAGAGAGATGCTGCAGCAGCTGTTGCAGGAAAAAGCCGTCGCTGAGCGTATTTTTGCTACAGCCAATGGTACGGCCTTCCTGTAATGGTCGCCATGCGTATGATGCGTGCCATTACTTCAGCCGTGCCTACCCTTTTAATGCGTCTTCTGCTGAGTGCTCTATCCAATGCCATCTTTAAATGCCTGAGCTGCTGCTGCAGCTCTCTCCATTTGCATTTTCCTGCTTGCTTGCTCTCCTGCTGAAAAATTCCTTCTACCCGCTACAAACCTTACCCAGAAGCGTCATGTGTGCCTCAGCATCACAGCTCAACTGCAGCACTGGTGAACGCAGCATCTGTGATGCCGCCTTTTATGGGCAAGCAGCATGCGTGTTTCTTCTGCCTCCACTCAGCGCCTGCTCTGGCAGCCCGCTTCATTCTCCCCCTATCCTCATGCTTTTTTGCTCAATTTTGATGAAGAGCGATACGGCAGTGCCTCTTTTCGGGGTGCTTCCGCTGTTTGGTCTTGTCTTGCTGCAGCCTCCTCCTTGCGGTGTGCTGCTGCTTACTTGCCTCTCCCTTCAGGAGGCGCAAAGCCTCTTAAGCCTCAGAGTTGCAGCAGCAGCAGCGTCAAATTGCAGCAAATATCCAATCTGCTCAGGAACACGCAAGGATCCCAATTCGCCCTTCCGCAGCTCCTCGAAGATGGTGCGTTTACAGGCTGCTGATGACTTTGCTCCTGTCGCGTGCTGGTGCATGCGCATCCGCAGCCTCCTTTTTTGCCGAGCATAGGCTTTGTATAAGGCTTCTTGCTCGGCGGCGAAGCCCCTTGTGGCAACTCCTGCTGCGCTGGAACCCTCCCCTCTGTCCGCTTGCCTGCAGAGCTGCAATCTGTGACTATGTTATTATTCCCCTGGTCTCTATCGCCAGAGCCTGCCTCTGCGGCAGCAGCGCCATCAGTTCTTGCTGTTGCCTCTCCTGTCTTCTGTGGCTGCTCATGCGCAGCGTCTTGCGGAGGATTCACCCCTTCCGTCTTTCTCGATGTTTGCTGTGGCGCCGGTGCTTGGAGCCAGTGGTTGCTTAGGGAATGCATGCAGCGGCAGTCTCAGCAGCAGCCGCAACAACCCCCGCAGTGCACTGGTCCGCAGCAGCAGCTGCAGCAGCAGCCGCGCATCCCCGTATTTGGCTTTGGAGTCTCGCTGACAGCTCAAGACTTGCAGGAGCAACAGGAGAATCCTACGTGTCTCCTCAGTCCGGAGATGCAGCAAACTCCGAATTTTTGCGGTATCTTTACTACGCAAGCCTTCGCTATAGTCTTTTGCTGCAGCTTTTTGGCTGCTTCCTCCCCCCTACCCTTCGAGCTTCTCTTGTATTGCTCCGTTCCTTAAGGCCCCTTGGCTGTATCCACGCCCGCATTTCTCGCAATCTAGCCTCTTGCAATCTGGCCGCAAAGAACTCTAGCAGCCGCTCGTAGTGCCTCCTTCTTCAGTGGCAGTGGCACATATATATATATATATATATATCTATTTATGTATATAAATATACTTACGGCCCGTATATGGAGAAGGCGAATTCAGCCCGCACTGCTCCTGGAACCTCTGCTCTTCCTGCTTGCTTGCTTGCTTGCTCCTGCTGTGATCGCTGCAACGCATTCGCAGTCCTTACGACGGCAGGAGGCAGCGGAAATCTTTACGTTCCGCATAATATCTCCGAGCTGACATCGCGCCTAAGCGCCCGTGTGCGATCCCTCCTTTCAGTGTCAGCCTGGCCAGAGCCATCGGCTGAAGACGCCGCTGGTTCTGCCGGAGAGGACGCCTTTGCAACAGAAGGTGTTGCGGCTCTGGTGCTTGCGGATGGTGACATAACCCTCTGTACGTCACATCGCAAGCCTTCGAACGGTGTTGCTGCCGCGCGGGAAGGGGGAATCGTGTGTGAGGCTTTTGCAGGGGCCCCTCCTGGCGGCAGCGGCGTTTCCGCTGCTCTCCCCGCTTCTCCTGCAATTCCTCCTCAGTTCGTGCTGCTGCATGTCGCATTTTCGCCGAAACGCAAGCTGCAGAGACACCCTTGGGCTGTGCAGAGCACTGGGCTGGTGTTGATGCTGCTGCAGATGGGGGCTTCGAAGGAAGTCAGGAGCTGCTGTACGGCCGCTTGCTGCTCTCTCAGTTGCTGCTTGCTTTTAAGGTGCTACGCCATGGTGGGCTTCTTGTATTAGCGCTCTTTGACTGCTTTTCTGACTTCACAGTGAGTCTCTGGGGTGCTTCTCTCTCTGTCTCCCCGACGTTTGCACAAAGAGAGGCAGGAAGCTGTAGAACGTAGCGGTTTAACAGGGGAGGCTGGCTCCGCCTGCTCGGGCACTGAACTTTGTAGACCCCTCTGCACTCAGCATAGGCTTGCTTTTTGCAACTACGTCTTGGATGCAGCCCTCATCGTGTATCAAATACTGCTAGACTTATTCTCCGTTCCTCCTAGTGGTCTCCTCGCTGATAGCCATCCTCGTGCAGCTTCGCTTTATATGCCTCTCTTTTGCGCCTTGCTGGTAACGCCCTCGATCAGCTGGAGGGAAGGGGCTACAAATTCACTTACTCCCAGTACATCTATATATATATATATATATATATATATATATATATATGTATATATATATATTTATTTATTTACATGTGCCTATACACCAATATATGAATGTGTATATATATATACATGTGTGTATGTGTGTATGCGCTTTGATAATTGCTGCTGGCAGGTGTCTCTGCTGTACTTATGTGTCTCGCTGTTCGAAGAGGCGCGCATAGTAAAACCAGCGGAATCTATGCCAGGCCAGTCGGAAAGGTGATCCGCTGCATGCAGCGGCTGCTGCATTGTGCTGCATTGCTCTCTGTCGCTTTTTAGATGCAGCCGTTTGGCGTGCGCAGCTGCTTCTGCTGCATTTTAGGGCCTTCTTCTTTGTTGCTGCTGCAGCGCTGCGACAGCAACAAAGAACGCCCTGCTGCCTTGTCGAGATGTGCTGCTAAATGCTGCGCTGCTGTCACGACGCCATGCGTGCTGCTAATGCTGCGTTTTTTTCGAGACAGATACTTTGTAGGCATTGGATTTAAGCGTCTAGACGCTCCGGCATCTCTGGTGCCGACCCCTTTGCGGCGCAGAGGACCAACGGCGGAAAGTCTCGATGCAGCAGCGTCGCAACTATCGCCTTTGCTAGCAGCAGCTCTACAGCATCTTCAGAACGCGCATGCAGCCGCTGCAGCCGCCGCTGGACCCTACAGCTACCAAAGTTTGCTACCCTCAGCTCTGTTGCCGCGTTCTTTCTTGGAAGCTAAAGACAGGCACTTCGTTGCTACTGCTTCGGCCGCCATGAGAATTCTCTGCAAAAAGCAAACAGAGGCGCTGAAGAAGATCTGCAGCACGTGTCTCCTGCCACAAGCAGTAAGAAGCAGCGTGGCTAGCGTCTCTAGCAGCCAGCTAGTGCCGTCCTACGCGCTAAAGAATACCTTTTTCGACGTTTCTCTCCCCCTCCTGCTCCCCGGACCCCAGGGAGCACCCTCCGTGTGTTTTGCCGTGCGTGTTGCTGGCAAGGCAAGAACTGCGTTCTTCCTGCTCGTTTAGAATGGTGTCTCCACCCCTACACATGGTGCTGCGACAGCCCTGATTGCGGCTGCTGCTGCAGGATCTCCTGCAGCGTGCAAGGGTGGGAGGCGGGCAGAATTTTTCCGAGAATCACGCACACCTTGTCCACAGTGAGCGCCTCCAAACAGTCTGCAAGCATCCAAAGCAGCAGCCGCAGCAGTCAGCAGCTTTCTGGAGTGGCTATGCTTCCCTGAGAGACGAGGACGGCACAGGCCAGGTGTCTCCCGAGAAAGCCACAGGTAGTGATGCAGACACCGAGGATCTGTACGTCGACTGTCTGGAAGCAGCAGCAGTAGCTGCTGCTGCAAAAGAAGAAGTCGCGGACAAGCTGCATGCAGTCCGCAAAGCGGCAGTAGACGACGCTCTCCCGTTCGCGAGGCTCTCCGACATCTGCACCGAGACGCTTGAAGGCAGCACTCAGCCCAAACGCTGCTGCTGGGGAGACTCCCACGCTTTCCCACTGCGTAGAACGCCGCAGATCGCGCTGCTCTGTCAAGAAAAGGAGACAGAAGGGTTCAAGACATCCCACGAAGGCTGGGATTCATCTCTCCGCAGAGGAAAATCCCCTGCAAGAGATTTAGCGGATTGCATAGGTATCGACGGTGGCCGCTTTGTTGCGCAGACAGCTCGAGCCTCAGATGCCGCCTGTGAAGGCTTCACTGCGCAAAGCAACCAGCAGCAGCTGCAGCAGCCGTGGTGGCAGCAACAGCCGTCACACACTAGGGCTGTCTTCGAAGCAGATGACACAGAAGGGGGAGGGGGGGGGCCTTATCCGAAGTGCTGGGGAGCCACCATCGCCTTGGCAGCAGTAGAAAGTGTGCTGCGCAGTGACGAGGTTTACCCTGCACTGCTGCAGCAGCAACAGCAGCTGCCAAAGTTCTTGACTCTTGAACAAAGCCTTCTAGAGTCTCACGACACCGAGACTGCCAATGAGGAGACACCCCAGCGAGATCCCCACGCAGCACACTGGCGGAATTTCCTGCTGCGCTCCCGATTAGCGGCAAAACAACAGCCCCCAGAGCACGACTCGCTGCACCAACCGCGACAACAGCAGCTTGAGCTGCCACCCTTACGACCAAACAAGGCCTCGCAGCAGCAGCAGCCATGGAAGCTGCAACAGCAGCAGCAACAGCAACAGCAGCAACAGCAGCCATGGAAGATGCAACAGCAGCAACAGCAGCAGCAGCAACCGTCTTGCCATCAGAGCAACCACGACGTTAACCCTTGGCACCAGCAAAAGCAGCAGCAGCAATGCCAACAGAGCTTTGAGGCTGCAGAGCGACGGCACTGCAGTCCAAGTATGGCATTTACTTCCCACTACTGCAGGCAACAGCATCATCATCAGCAGCAGCAGCCGCGTCGCCTCCGTCATCGCCAGCAGAAAGCTGGGCATACCCACCAGCATCACCCGCAGCAGCAGCGTCTGCTGCAGTGTTGGAGGCCTATACCGCTCCAGAAGGTTTAGAGATAGATTGCTTATTTCGGAGAACGTGTGCAGCAGCTCCTGAACGCGTGCTGTTGCCAGTTTTTCCGCCTAGTTCTCTCTGTCTCGCCCATCGCAGGCTTCGTATTCGCCGAGTTCTCCTGAGTCTTTCCTCCACTTGTCAATCTCTTTCCAGTCTTAATGCTAGAACTCCCTAGTTTTTGCACACGTTGGCTCCTGAAGTATCACAAGCGCAACTGCAGCCTGCCTCCCTGCTTTCTCCGAGGAGGGGTATTAAGGGCCTCGGTGTGCGTGCGACACAGCCCGTCGAAGAGCTGTTTGCCGCCTCAGCTTCTACAGAGCCTCACTAGGAGCACTTATCCATTAGGCGACAGTATTCGTAGTAGAGGTGTCTGCCTGCGCTCCGTCTATAAGGAAATTTCCTGCCAGCGTCTACGACCCCATTGTGCTCAGGAACTTTTTGCCTTAGGAACTTATTAGTGGCGTGACGGAATGCCGTTTTAAAACATGACCCCCTGCATTTGCGGTCTCTAAATTGGATGTGCACTCCATTTTAGTAGGAGAAAGCGCACTGCATCTTGGGTGCATGCAGATCTCAGATTTTTCCCTTTTCTCTGCACAACGCGGGGGGAGGGGGTGGGAGGCGGGAAGTGTGAGGCGGGAGGGGGCAGCAGTTCTGAGCAGCAGCTGCAGCAGCGCCACGCATGCATGCATCACAGCCCCACCGCTAAAGCCCCAAGAGGCCCTGCTTAATCAAACTCGGGCGTCCGCACCCGGCAGGCAGGCAGGGGCTGCTCACGCAGCCCGCAGCCCAGCAAGCTTCCCCTCTATGCGGCGAGATGTTGATACACTTGAGAATTTGGTTCCACTTGCCGCTCGAAAAATGGCGAGCAGGGAGGCATTGCCTCCGTCATCAACTATGGAGCTCTCTTACGCACGAGCCAGATGAGAATGTCGATACATGGAGGAGAGAAATAGGCTCCTCCATGGCGTAGCTAGGATAGCCCAAAGGCTCGACACACCCTCAAGTGATATTTCCATGTAGCACATATTACCTTGCATGGTAGATTGTCAGCAAAAGGACGCTTCCACCAAGCCGGTTAGTTCGGGGGGCGTTGCTTTTCGCCCCAAATTTCGTATGGCGGCTGTGAAGGCCTCTTTGGCGAAAGTGGTACTTGTAAGGCTCGCTGCTTTGGAGTCTTTGCATTTTTTTGGCTTCCAATAGTGATACGCGCTTCAAAGTTTTCCCTTCGCACTGAGCGTGTAGAACTGCGCTAAATCGTGGTGCTACAATGCCTTCTCGTGCTCTCGGCCACCTGCACCGGGCTTGGTGGGGGTGTCTTAGTATTATCCTTAGTTCGTTCGATGGATGCCTCACTTGCCTCTGTATCCTATAATCATGCTGCCCGCTTTGCTGTGACTGCGTTTTTTACTCGCCAGAACGTGTAGGGGAGTTTCCTGGAGTGGCTGGCAGTGGCTATCATACGGTGCCGCCCGCATCGCATCGGCTGTTTCCATTTTCATTAATATGATTTAAAAGGCAGTGTCTGGTGCTTGCGAACTGAGCGATGGACTAGCCGAAAGGTCCTTTGGTATTCGCCTGTTAGAAGATCAGTTTTAATTTCCGCTGCTGCTGGTGCTGCAGGAAACAGCGCCAGCAGCGCTTGTACAGCAACACTAGTAGGGTCGGCCTTTCTACTAAGCTACAAAAGAAAAGACTCTGCGCATTTCAAAAGGGCCAATGGTTCTAAATTGAGGCAATGCCATAGAGTGCCAGCCTCCGAGAGCAGACGTTTCTGTGGATTCTACTGCTGTGCCATGTTAGAAAGTGCAGAGGCATCCGCAAGTGCCCTTTTGCTCTGATATACGCAACAAATTAGTTAAATGTATGCCACTAGAGTGCCTTGTTTTTCTAAGAGACTTCTGAAGGTTGTACCACGCTGGATTAACTGTGCTTGGTTGCCACCTGTAGCAACTCAGAGTTAGCCCTGCGCTATGAAGGCACATATAGCGCGCCAATTGATTAGCTAGGTCTTTGTATACAACTGCATGGTAATGCTCTGAATGCTCAGTGCGAAGCTGGTAGTACGCGACTCTCCTTCCTTCCCTCTGGCAAACCAGGAGGGGCCACCGGCATGAAGGCGAAGTAAGACAGTAGAGAGCTCCCGGTAAGAGGCAGCTAATCACTTTCCCGCAAAGGTGAATAAGTCGATGGAAATCAGGGGCTTCAGAGGGTGGCTGCGCAGCATTTCAGGGATTTCATTCCTTCCCCTTAGGTAGGAACGATAAAGGTTGCTGGCAGAGAGGAAGTATATTTGTAAACTTAGTAGCTTTTGCCAATATTTGACCGCTTTTTCGATTAGTGCTTCTACACGGATGCTTTAAGAAGAGTGTGAGGACAGCATTCTTTTGGTGCACTGCCATATAAACAACAAAAACACGCATCTGACACTGAAGGTGCTCCCAGCAGAACCCTTGTCATGTCAACCCCGGTTACCACCATCATGCTTGTATCACAGCACCCCGAAAATATCTCCTGTGGACTGCAACGCCTCCAAGCAGCGCAAAAATCAATGTTTCAATCCCAGCATACCGACTTGCCTGTGCCATGCTTCATGAAAAGCTGTCTGCCCATGCTTGCTCCTTGTGTGTCTCACTGATCTACCGCTTGATGCTATTCCTCATCCTTTTTCTATAAGTCTTGCCGTAGAGTGAGTGATTACTTTGCAGGAGGCCCGAAGTCTATCATTCAGGTGAAGTTGCCCAGCGAAGTCAACCCCTTTTTCTGCCTCTTCATCTGCTGCTGGCTATGAAATATCGGAAATTTCTATTCCCAAATCGTTCGTGCTCCTTGTTTGTTTCCATGCAAGTGCAAGTCTTCGAGGCTTTCAGTTCGAAACGCCTTCATTGTTTCACACGGCTGCTCTCAGTGGTGCAGCCAGAGAGAACACAGTGCCTGGGCAGGTGCAGTGCTGTCTCCGTTTCCTCACAAAATCTACCTTCCCTGTCCGTTTGCGTCTACCCATCCCACGTTGAAAATGTAAATATTTATACTGGGAGGCGTATTTCGCGCTTATTTCAAACAGGAGGCTCCTATGTACATCGATGTACTCCTGCCCGCTGCAGACCTGCCTACGACAACCACTACCACCCACGCGGCCAGGCGCCCCTCCGTCAGCTGCTGCGCAGTGCCTCCTGCTGAAGAAGGGCCCCCAAGGGGCCCCTCAGCGTGGCCTTCTGTTCCTAAAAGAGCTTCAGATGAGCCTCTCGGAAGCCTCAAACCAGGCGCCCTCTCAAAGCCAGAGCTTTGTGGCCCTTCCGATGTCTCCACGTAAACACTGTCTGTACGGCGGACGGCAGCGGCCTTAAGGCCTCTGAGAATTGTCGCAGGGAAGTAACGTCAGTATGCTATTCAGTTTTAGGGTTATTAACGCCACAAAAAACAACTCATTCCTCCGGAGACCCCTGGAATCCTCCTCGAAAGCCTCAACAAGCGAGAACGAGTGACACAGCGAGGCCTCAAGCTCGAAACCCCTTAACTTCGCGAAGATGGCGTTAGATCCGTTCTGCTTCTTTCGCACTCTAGGGCTCTGCAAGGTAGGTTTCACTCCTTTTTTTATCCCGAATTTTAACCTTTTCCTCGGAGTGGTCGAGGCTCTACACGGCTTCGCCAAGCTACGGACTTGAGTCTCACTCCATATCGCTCTCCTTCCGTTGACGACTCACTCAAGCTTTTGTGCAGCGCAATATACGTTGTGACTTGCCGGTCCGTAGGATCCCCCAGTGGAGCTGACACAGCCTGAGTGGTGGGTAGGCCTTCCAGGCGGAGGGTCCCCTGGCTTGCTGGAATCTCTCCGTTTGACGCCACGGCAGCAAAGACAGCAGCTGCTAGCACAACAACCCTATCAGCAGGGGGTATGGGGTCACCCCGTAGACGCTGTGGACGTCCGAGAGAGCGCGACGGAGATCTACTGCATGCAGGCAGCCGCTTCAACCTACTACCTCCCTGCTAAGCAACAGCAGCGTCAAACGACGGGGATTCCGCAGAGCCATAGCAGCAGAGCCTACGCAGCAGCAGCCCCTGTCGCAAGCAGCTACCCTGCGAGCAGCAGAGGCAGCAGCGACGGCCAAAACCAGGTGCCTGGCTTCTTCGGACACCTGCCCCTAGGCAAGGGTCTCAAGAAATCTTCTGACGGCTGGGGTCTTGCAAACAGCACAGAACCAAGCAGCCGCGGAGTCAGCGACGATCAGCAGCAATAACGCAAGAAAAATTCCCAAGCACACCGTCCAGGAGCTTAGGCCAGGCGACCTAAGTGCAATATATTAATATACATATTATCTATATTGCAGATCCAAGATCTACACCCACGCGGATCTACAGCTATTTCTACACCTGCGCGGAAAAGTCTACGGGGAATCGCACGAGAGTACTTTTTTGTGCAGTTGCATGAACGACAACAAAATCCACCACCATCCCAAAACCCTAATAGTGATGCCCTCTCTCCGCCTGGCGTCGGCTGCTTTCCGCACAGCGGAAATCGCTGCATCTTTTCTGGTGTACGTACACCAGAAAAGATGCAGCACGGCACAATAGGGGAGACGCCAGGCAGCAAAGCGAGCGACAGACGAAAGTTGGTACACTTTTAAGTGATCAACGCTTTATTAGTTGACTTTCGCTTTTTTTAGAAACGGGAGCAGCCTCTGCTGCCGCGGCTGCTGTGGCTGCTGCCGTTTCCCTGTGCTGTCGCTGTCGGAAATGACTTCCTGAACAGGCTCAATCGAGTCGTCCTCTTCTGCCGCCGCGTGCGTTTCTTCCTGGCCCTTCTCTGGGAGTCCACTCCGGGCAAGGCTAGGCATAGCATGCTTACTGCAGGTTTCGATGCTCAATTGCTGCTGCTGCCCGTCCAAGGTGCTCGTCAGGACCCCCCATTTAGTCTGTAGCAAGCGGTATACCGCGTCGTCTATGGTGTTCTGAGCCATCACGAGCACACATTCTCGCACTCTGCTCATTCAAAAGCCTACGAGAAGACTTGCGAGGAGAGAGACTAGAGAGGCACAAACCTACGGCCTGAACGGGGAGAGAGGCCTTCCCCGTCGAGCGTCCTCACGCCTCTCCATGGCTGCCGCTAGATGTGCTTTTCCCCTGCCGCTCACTACAGCCCCTCCGTATCACGATCTCTTGCCTCCAGTCTGCCGCCCATCCCCCCCTATTCTCTACTTTTAGTAATGCCTTGTGCGAAATTTTCTGCCGGGAAGTCTCTCTACACAGCCAGCCATCTTCTTCTGGCCCTTCTTAGGAGCCGGGTTCGGGGGATGGGAGCACTCTGTCTGCGTGCTTCTGAGCAGCCTAACCTCCCCAATAAGGTAGTGAATCTGCACGGAGCGATGCTGATTTCCGATGCGGTGAGACCTGTCTTCTGCTTGAAGAATGAAGCCTGGAACCCAATACAGCTCGGCGAATACCACAGTTCCCTGAGGCGCAGTGGCGACGGCAGAACAGCGGAGACATACGTGCGGAGTTTGCGGCGAAGTTGTTGAGGCAGGCCGTGTGCGGCGGGTAGACAGACAGACAGACAGGCAGGCAGAGGAGTTTGTGCGTATGCACGTATGTCTAGGCAAGCATGTATGTATGTGTGTTTGCGTGCACACATAGATACAAGCATACGTAAGTGCACTCGGGAAAGCGAAGAGAAGAGGGAACGACGCGCCATGCTGCTGAGCCTTGATACACTGGCAAAATACACTTACGGCTGCAGTGAGATCAAGGCCCTGTCCGCAAGCGGTAATAGACAAAACTGCCACCTGCATGCGTGGCAGCAATACGCATCCCGACGAGACGCAGAGCTGCACACTACAAAAGGGAAGGGAGGCAGCGGACTCGATGCCCTCCTCGAGTAGGCATACGAAGCGACAGACAGACAGACAGAACAACACGAGGCTAGAGAAGAAGTGGAAACAAGAAGAGAGCGGTCCAGGCAGACCAGCAGGCTTCCTGCGAGGCAGCCGTGTAAACACAGACCCGAGAGAAGGACAGAAGGCAACGCCTAGAGAAGGCCTTTCACCTCAGGAGAGAAGCAGCAAGCCCTCCCTCCTATATATATATGAATATATGTATTTATATATATATATATACGGAAGGTCAGGCTGCACGCGGAAGCGTACGAGCAGACGAACACCACCACACGAAGGCGTATGAAGATTGCACGGCGGCATCCTTAGACAGACGCAGAAGGCGAGATGGAGGCATGCGTGTAAACAAGACAAAAATGGGGAAGCGCAGTGGCCAAGAAAAGAGACAGACAGATAGATAGATAGATAAAGTCGCCCCAAAAGATATCAACGGCTCCAAATTGCCGAGAAAAAAACACTCAGCGAGTTCTGGTACCGATGCACAATTTCACATCAGGAAAGGGCACACAGCATATATATATACATACATCTATATACATATATATGTATATAGATGTACATATACATACATATACATATACGTATATATTCGTGCAGTAACAAGGTGTATCTGCGGCATTTTTCAGAAACCTGTAGAGACTATTTGCGCGTTCTCAGCTGCCTGACGAACCATGCATTCCGAGTCGGTCTGGAACTGCCTGACTCGAAATTCTCGTTGATCTTGGGGAGTCCTTCCGTCAATCTGAACCGCTTTTTTCCTCTCTGTCTGTGTGATGTGCTCGTATACGCGGTCCAGAACCGCCAGGTGATGCGCGAAAACAATGCACTTGATGTTGTATTGCAGCAAGTACGAGAGATAGTCGCACACGCCTGGCAGTTTAGCTTTCCCCGTCAAAGAGAACAACTCCGATACGAGGGCGTGAGACGACTGGCTTGTTCGAGGCGGTTGGAGCTGCAGGCAGGCAGACAGGCGAGACAGAGAGAGGCAGATATAGAGAGAGACGGGGATTTTTTTTTAGACGATTCGCAGCAGGAAGACACAGAGACGCAAGACTCGTCTTTTTAGGCGAGACAGAGACACAGAGAGAGAGAGATAGAGAAAGACGGGATTTTTTTTTGACGATTCGCAGCAGGAAGACACAGACACGCAAGACTCCTTATTTTAGGCGAGACAGAGACACAGAGAGAAACAGAGAAATACAGATGGGAGTTTCTTTTTCTTGGACGATTCGCAACGAGGAAACACAAAGGTGCAAGACTCGTTATTTTAGGCGTCGTCCGTGTGCATGCAAGGGGCTTCCCGCGCGCCACAACACAACACCACACCACACGCCACTGTCTAGCAGCCTACACTGTCTTTTGAAAGCGCAGCTCCAGCATCTGTAGTGCCAGCACCTGCCGCTTCGTCACTCTCCTTCGGAACAAGTGTGCTGACGTCACATCCCGCCAGTTTTCGCCGTATCTCCTTCAAGTCTTTGGGTGAAATTTCAATCGGAATGCGAGACCTGCATGCAAAACACGATGCCAAAGCGCTTGTCTTGAGCTGTGCTGTGCAGAGGGATGGCGCATACGAGAAGAAATATCCTCCAAACACAATCAATGCTTCACAAGGTCAAAAGACAATTACGTTGCTGTCGACATGGCTGCAGTACAGCGCTCGAAAGTGTGTAGGTATGTGTTGGTGTGTAGGTATGTGTTGGTGTGTCTGTAGGTGTCTAGGTGTAGATGTGTAGGGGTAGATGTGTAGGTGTAGCTGTGTACGTGTATGTAGGTGTATGTAGATGTGTGCGCTGGTGCATAGGTGTGTAGGTGTAGCTGTGTGTAGGTGTAGGTGTAGGTGTGTTGGTGTATAGCTGTGTGTATGTGTGTGTTGTTGCATAGCTGTGTGTGTGTGTGTGTTGTTGCATAGCTGTGTGTGTGAGGGTGAGGAAAGGCGAATTTGTACTCCAGGCTTTCTAGAGAGGTCTCTGCTCTATGCTTGTGTCGCTAGCGGTGCATCGAGACGTGAAGGGAAATATTGAGTGTCGACAAATAAGGGTGACGGGCTTAAAAGAGGCCTGCGCGTGGGTATGATTATTATTCAACTTTGGAGTAGAGGGGAGAAGTGCGCCGCGGTGAGTTGAACACCTCAGCTTGGGTGGCAGTTCAGTAAGAACGTCTTTCTTCAGCCTCCTTATGAGGACGGTATGCTTCAAAAGAAGATGCAGCTCCTCTTCGTGCTGATGGCCCTCATCCTCAAGTCGCTTCGTGAAGGCGTTGAAAACAGGGAGACAGTAGCGATCACTGAACTCCCTATAGGAGCAGAGGTCTGGCAGCTGCGTTGTACAGACACCAAGAACCACAACTTTAGGAAACAAGCAACTGACACGGGGCAGGGGGTAGAGGAAGAGTAGGGGTTTAGGGAAAAAACGCGACCTTTTCAGAATCATAAATATGCGAAAACCTCTTCAACGCATGCAGGATAGGGGATAGAAAGGCCTGGAGGGTTGGCTCTCAAGGAAGGCAGCTACCTAACTGGCTGCTAACTGGCTAGCTAGCTAGCTAGCTAGCTAGCCGGCTGTCTGGCGAGACACCAGAGGGGCCTGCTGAAGTGAATGGTTGGAAAGCAGAGGCAGCATATCCAGAGACGGTTGATCGGCGATTCTGAAGCCGATGAAGCGAATTCGTGCATCTCAGATCCTGCCGATTTTCGAGATTGCACATCGGAGAGAGCCGTACCAAAGAGTTGAGTTGTTGGTAAAGTTCGACAGGGCGGTTGAGCGCAGGCGTTCCAGAGAGGAGGAGAGCTCGTCTGGCGTGCCGCAACATTGGACAGATCTGCATGCAGCAGACAGCGCAGCTGCGCAAAGAGACACTGGCTAGCCAACTCGCCGCCACTCGCCTTCCACGGGGCGAAAGGGGGAGAGACTGGGGTGTCTTGCTCGCATGCTGCGTCTCCCAACTCGACGAAAAACATACAAAACGACACTGAGGGTGGTAGGCAGGGGTATTCACGAGAGGTGAACTCCTGGACCGCACCATTTGCGTTCGTTTAGCGTGGTGGTTCTTGAGGTAGTGCGACTCATCGCAAATTACACACTGCATTAGAAGAGACAGAGAGACAGACACCAGGGCCATAACAAAGAAGAGCGGCGTTAGCAGGAGGGGGAGGGGAGGAGGGGGGTGATGGATGGCGTGTCTCTTGAGAAGCTGGTTGATGGCATGTGCAGAGCAGCTTCCACAGCACAAGCCTTCAGTCCTCGTGTCTGGCGTGGAGAGAGGAGAGGCAGCGGGAAATCTTCTGAGAAAAGCCATCATGAATTACAGGTAAGAAAGAGCCGGAGGCTTGCCTGGTAGTTCGCTTGGAACCGTTCTTGCTTGGCAAGCAGATCGTAGGATATAATGACCACTCGCGTCTGAGACGAAATTTCCGTCTTGCCGTTCCGAATAATGCAGATCTGCAAGAAAAACCCCCATACCGTAGGTGCGAGCCTTTCCAGTGCTTTCGCTCTACCATAGCAAGGCTGCCCAAATATCTCTATCTCTCTTTCTTTCTTTATTTCTCCATCTCTTTCTCGTTTTCTCGTTCTTTCTTTCTTTCTGTTTCTCTCTCTTTCTCTACGTATGTGCGTTGCGAGTTTGGGATGCGTTCCTTTCCCTTCTCCCCGCTTTCCCTTCTCCCTTTTCTGTCCTCAAACTTCGCTCCAACCTTGTGACTGGTAAGCACATCAGCTACCTGCTCTGGGGTGAGGATGTGGCCAAGCCATCGCAACGCCTGATCTCGCCACTGGAAGCGACTGCAGCGCAGCACAACAGCAGGTGGGAGAGGCGGTCGGCTGCATGCAAAATAATCCCGAAGAATGCGGCGTGCCGATGCTAGGGGCCTCAAGAAAGTCTCGAAAATCAGACACAGAAAGAGGCTGAGGTAGGGGCAAGTCTTCGGGAGGATGCTCTAGCGAACGAAGTAACAGCAAGCGCGAGAGTTGGCAAGGCATCCATAGGACGAGGGTAGTAGTACACCACAGGCTTTTTGCGCCAAGGAATTTACAGAAAAAAAAGATGCCACACACGACGCGTAAACCGAGCAGCACCAGCTTCAGCAGCGTGCATGGTGCAGTTCTCTAGGTGTGAAAGTTGAAAAAGGCCGCTTACGACAGCAAACGGCAGGAGGCAAGACCTCGAATCTCAGGCAATGTTTACACACACACACATACATCTACTTTAGACACAGGGAGCTTTAAAAATCCGAGAGGCGCTTTCCCACCCCGTCCCTTCTCTTCAAAGCTAAGTTAGGCATGTAGGCAGGCAGGAAAGACGTTCAGAAAATGACAGCAAAGACATCCTGCGTGCAACAGTTTGGTGAGGCAGAGAGCTACTGCCCCTCCTGTGAGCTCGAGCTGCGCTCTGCGTGAGGCTTTTGCATGCGCTGCTGCTGCTGCGGAAGACTTACATGGAAGAAGGGCAGACAACAAGCAGTGGCCAGTCCTCCATGTAATGCGCAGCAATTGTCAGCGCCTGCGGGAACGTAATCAGCCAGAGAAGCCGGTGACTGCCTCAGTCTCTAGACCCTGTGCATGTGCACCACTCCCCATGGCTAGCTGGCGAGCAGCGTCGAACAGAGCGCGCAAGCATGCGAGCAGGCTATGGAGGACCGAATAGGCTGCCTGCCTGCCCGCCAGACTCAAACAGCGCGAAAGCTCTAGAGAAAGAAAAGACGGAAAGCAATAAAACGTGGAATCGACTAAGAGAGAGAAAGGCAAAAAGAGGGAGAGAAAGAGAGAGAGAAGACGAAAGCACGATACGTGGAATCGACTAAGAGGGAGAAAGGCAAAAGAGGGAGACATATAATATATATACTTATCTGTGTATACATATATACATAACGAGAGAGAGAAAGAGAGATTTCAAGTCGCGCAAGAAAAAGTGTGCGGGGTGATTTTGCCGTGCAGGGGCAGCTAATAAAGGAGCTCAGAGGAACCAGTGGCTACGTGGTCGCGTGAGACAAGAACACGCCTGTATATATATATATATATGTATATGTGCGCTAACCGTAGAAGAAATTATGTTTGCGCATGTGTGGCATACCTGAATAGTTTTGCCTAAGCCCATTTCATCTCCTATGAGAACCCTGCCGTGACGCTGCAAGCCGAAAGCCACGCCCTGCCTCTGGAATTCTCGCAGCGAGGCATACAAGGCAGCATCAACGCCAGCGGCGTCTGCGCTTGCCGCTTCTTGAGCTGCTTGTTTTTTGACTGCCCCTCCCTCTGCTAAGGAGTCGCTGCCGGTGACTGCGGCGGAGAGAGAAGAAGAAGCTGCCTGTTTTGCCTGCTGAAGTTGCTGCAGACTCAGTAGCTGCGGAGCAGGGGGAAATTTATGTCGCAAGAGCACCAGTGCCGTTTTCTTAGGAACTGCGGCAGCGGCTGCAAAGGGCTGGAAGGCAGCGAATGCTCGCAGTACGAATGATGGAATAGGCTCAAAGGCGACAAGCGTGAAGCGCTGCAGCAGCCACACTCCACAGTCCAACCAAACGATCGGCAGAGGTGTTCTATGCAGCGGCAATACCACTGCCACGTATGTGGGGTACCCATGAAAGCTCCGCGTGCTGCTCCTCCCGCTATCCGCCTCTACGCCTCGCGAAAACAACAAAGGCAACAACAAAAGCAACAACAAAAGCAACAACAAGAGCAACAACAAGAGCAACAACAAGAGCAAGAGCGAGCAGCAACAAAAGCAACGACAAAAGCAACAGCAAGAGCGAGCAATAGCAACAAAAGCAACAAAAGCAGCAACAAAAGCAACAAAAGCAACAAGAACAACAAAAGCAACAACAGCAGCAACAAAAGCAACAACAGCAGCAACAAAAGCAACAGCAAATACAGCAACAAAAGCAACAACAACTACAGCAACAAGAACAACAAAAGCAACAACAACAACAACAGCAACTACAGCAACAGACGCCATTTCCGCAAAGGCGCTGCACAGCAGCCTTTTGCAACGCTCACCTTCTTGATTTTCTCGAGAACTTCAGGATAGCGATTGGCAGGGAAGGGGCCAGGGTTCACTGTACTGCTGCTCGTGCTGTTGCTTGGACGTTTTGCTAGCGCGTCTTTTGGTGTGTCATTTTCCTCGGAAATCCATTGCGTTTTCAGCGCCTGAAAGACAACAGCAGCCACACCTCCCCAAGAAGGCACCAGTCCCACCGCAGAAAAACGACGGCAGCTGCAGCGGTGCGGCAAAAGTCTGTTGCAGAGCGACAGTCTGAAATGCAGAAACGAACTTGCAGATAGCTTCCAACAGCCCAAGGCAGCAGCGGACTCCACACAGCGCCTTTGCTGCTGCCTCGGGGGCCTCCCTGCCGCCTGTGCTGCTGCTGCTGCTGCTGCTGCTGCTGCTGCAGTGCAACAACTCGGAAACTGTCTTCGGCGCAAATCTCGAGCGCCACAGACACTTCGACGTGCAAAGGAGTCGCACCGGCATCAAGGGTAGGGGGGGAAGCCTCTGCTGCTGCTGCTGCTGCTGCTGCTGCTGCTGCTGCTGCTGCTGCTGCTGCCCACGGCACCGGGGGAGGCCCTGGGGCCTCGGCGATCACCGGAGTGCTGCTGCTGCTGCTGCTGCTGCTGCTGCTGCTGCTGCTAACACCACCATCACTAGGGCTTACACTCCCGCCGCTGCAGAGGCCACCCCCCTTGCTGCCGCTAGAAGGAGGCGTGTAGCGTAAGCCGTCCAGATAATGCAGAGCTGCCCCCTGAGCAGTGGGTGTGTCTGAAGTAGCATGCAGAGAGACAGCCGAGACAGCGAGCTGCTGTTGGCTCTGCTGCCGTTTTTGCTCCTCTTCGCGGCCAGAGGCTGGACGTCGCGCACTCAGAGCACTAGCAGCGGGTTGCAAGTCTCCCTGAATTGCATCATCCAAGTCGAAGTCGAAGTCGCTTGCCAGATCCTCCGCCGTCGAAGGGACAGGAGCAGGAGCAGCAACAGCAGCAGCAGCAACAATAGCACCTGCTTCCGCGATATTTGCACCGGCAACACCTTTTTCTGCAGGAGCATCCACCTCAGAAAACTGACTAAACGAGCAGGAGAGCGATTGATGCTGCAGCGGATATGCTCCTCCTGCCGCGGCGAGTACTGCCGCATGCGCTGCAGTTGCTGCTGCTGCTGCTGTAATAGGTGTTGTTGCTGCTGCTGCAGCTGTTGCTGTTGTAACAGCTGTTGTTGTTGCTGCCGCTGGAGCTGCTGCTGTTGCCGTTGTAATAGTTGTTGCTGCTGCTGCTGTCGATCCTGCAGACGCCACCTCTGCGCGTGGTGCAGCAAAGCCAACAGCAGCAAGTTCGAGGGAGCCACTACTGGGTGATATCCGCAAATTGAGCTGTTGCTGCTGTTGCTGCTGCTGCTGTTGCTGCCGATGCGCGCCAGCCTGATGCTCATGGCTCTGTTGATGCGCGTCGAGGGAGTGCTGCTGCTGCTGCCGCCGCTGCTGCAAATATGCGACAAAAGCAGCAAGCTGACCAGTCGGTCCTGGTAGGCTTGCTGCCCATCGGCAGTAGCTGCTGTCTATTGCGGCTACATACGCAAATGTCTTACCCGCAAACTTGCCAAAACGAAAAACTGTTTCTCCTGCTTGAGAGGGACCAGCGAGGTGCCCTCCACCCAAACTATGAGGCGGATCTCCCTGACGTGAGTAGAACAGAGACGCTGGAATTGCCGCAGGTTCTTGCTGCTGCTGCTGCTGCGGCGGCATCTGCTGTTGCTGGGATTGCTCTTTCTGCAGCATCGTCTGCGACTGCATCACTGGTAGCATGCAGTAATTCTCAGCCTCATCGCGCTCTTGGCATGCTTCCGGCAGCAAAACACACGAGCAAAAAACAGCTGCCACCTCTAGAGGGTGCCTCCAATAGGTCGCCTGTATTAGTGAAGAGGTCCCACGGGTGTTGTAAACGCGCGATTATTGTCAACATCAGCAGTTCCACGAAGGAAAGAACCACACAAGCAGCTGCCCCCCCCCTGCAGCTTTCGGATTACGCTGCTCTTTTGCGGCGAGGCAGCCGCGAGCAGTGTGACTGCTGCAGCGCATTCAAAAACGGAGTGCCGTGGTGTAATGCTGCCGGGTCGATGTTAAAGGGGTCCTCTACTCTCCACGCGTCCAGCAGCAGGACGCTCGACACCAGCAAAACACTACGATCATCAAATCGATGATACTGGCACTCACACAGAGAAAGTGAACCCGCTGCGAACTCGCTATTGTATGAAATGCAGTTCCAGAGCCTGAAACTGCAGACAAACCTTCTTATCCTTGCGGGGCCCCGTTTATCACCTGAACAGGGGGCCCCTACGAAGGGCCCCCTCCCTACCGGGGAGGCCCCCAACCCCACCAAAAAGCCAATGTGCCCTGTGCAGGAGTACCGTCTTCCCCACCATATTACAATATTCGCCGCTCTATGCTGAAAACTACTCTTAAATCTTGAATTTGGTACTCTTGCGACTTCAGAAAGTTTCCACACACACTTCACAAGTTCCAGCCTTTGCTGCATTTAAAGACAGTGCACCGTAAAACGGCCGGACAGACCGAGAAAGAGAATAAAAACAGACCACTGACTAGAGAGGGTGAGGAATCAGTGAACGAATACCGAGAAACAGAGAGAACGAGACAGACGGTGCTTGAGATTTGCACTTTGTGCGTGGGTGCTAGGACCTTTCGTCTATGTTCTGCTTCGAAAGTGTGGCCTGGCTATCCGCTTTCTCCGTCTTAAAGTGTGTCTTATTGTGCAGCTTAATCGAATACTACAGGCCCCTCTCTGAAGAGGGGGTTCCTGGCCACCCACCTGTCCAGGTAGGAATGCAACCTTGGAACGCTCCCTCCGTGATCTCGTGGTTAAGACACTTGGTTACTGACCTAATGCCAAGTCAATAGAAAGCGATGCAAATGTTTTCTAAAGGCCTCCATCTTTTCTTGTGCGCGCCCCTCTGAGTCCCAGAGCTGAGGGAAGGGAGCCAGCTCAGATGCGAGCGACTTTCACCCTCTTAGCACTCCGAGTATTTAGAGCTATTGCACCTAGCATCTAGCAGAGTCCGAAACACTGTTCCGTCTTTTTTTATTCAGTAAACAGTACTATGCAAAAAGCTATATGCGGACGGAACAAAGCCATCAGTCAATTCTTCATGAATTCCTGATTTTATCTGTAGTAGAATGTGTCGAAGGCTATGCTAACCCGTTGTATCTTCCGCTCGCATTTCAAACCCACGGCCTTCGCGCTTCCCACCTGTTAATCGAAGATCAAGTGCACGGGGGAAACCGGAAGTTTTTTTGCCCGGTACCCACCGCTGAGTAGATATACACATCAAAACTCTACACACGTGAAAACAAATGTGTCCAGCAACTGCTAAAGTGAATCTGATGGGAAGAAAGACACAAACACTAGCCAACAACGAAAGCCAAAACAACGCCACCGCGCCGGCTCGATGGCTCGCCGTCGTCAGTGCACCGAAATATGCGAGTCTCCTGCTACGTGACAACAGACAGCTAGGGTGTTATTTACACTCAAATATAAGCGCAGAAACTTTCGGTAGCCTCCTCTTCAAATCATTCCTACGCGTCTGTCTGGGACTTTGATGTAGACTGTGGCGCGTGCACAAAGTGTACTGGAATGAGGAGATGCTTTATAAGGCGCGAAGGCACTGCTGCTGTAGTGTAATTTCATCCATTTTAAACGTCTTAGTGATAGCCGGGAATACTTAAAGCAAGAACCATGGTTGAAAGTAGCTGTTTGAGGCAGAACATGCGCTGGAGAAGGACAATTACCGAGGGGAGCGAGGAATATCGTCCATGATGACAAGCGTAATTAGCCAAACAGTGTTGTGAGTTATCCAGCGGGCAACGAAGCACGCAGCTGGGCCTCCGTAAAAGTCTTAGGATGGCATTCGCCCACCCATTCCACTAGGCACTCTCATCTGGTATTTCCCCGGCGCTCAAATGTCCACAATCTCAGCGCTTCAATGAGGCCCTGCAGATCTTCCTCCTCCACGTAGGTCATTTCTTAGCACAGCAAAAACCTCCAATTATTCAAAGTTTAAAAACTTTCTTGAGGAGCCAATACTGTGTTTGATGGCACGTTAAACTTCAAGGGAAGTTGGTAGAGTAACAAACAGCAATATTTCGCAAGATGAGGCAAATAATGTTAGCCAGTTGGCCCAAACTTCTTCATGTAGCCGCCTTCTAACGTATTTCGCGTGGCCTGCCGATCCACCAGGACCAAGGCTACAGGCGCGAAACACACAAGCGACCTTTGCTTCTAATCACTCTTTGCCTGTTTGTCTTCAGCTTTGCCCATACATTTGTTTGCACTGGCCAGCCGCTCTTCGAATTCCTTTGCCTCTAGAGGTGGCAGCTTAGGCGCTGGACTATGAGATTTGAGCCCGGATTCAAGAGGGGCCAATCCCTGTGACCCAATGTCGAGGGAGAGCAACGGATAGACGTATGTGCTGTCGTATTACAGACCCGCTCACCACCCAGGAGAAAAACAAGCGAAGCAATTGGATTTGGCAAGCAAGTAGTGGCAAATCATGCATAGAGTGTGGATGGCGCACTCTTTCTACTCATCTGCCAAGGTGGCTCGCGGTGGTCATGTTATTGTCAATGTGTGGGCTAATCCGCAAGCCATCCCTGAATGGATAAGCGGAATCGCGATGCCTAACCGTAAAAACACTCCTAGTTAAGCCTTGAGTTTCCATACACTATCAAAGAGCGATTGGTGAACTTCCTTAGCCGTGACAGAGCTGGGAAACCAGAAGCAAATTGGACTTCTACACGGTCTAGCGAGAACACCGTAGATGCCACTCTGACCCTTGATTTACGGCACTTCGACAACAGATTCACTAGCCAGATATATCCAAATCCTTTCAGGAACCGGACGGCTTTGCAAATGACCGGGTTCGAGAGAAGAAGGCGGCTTATGTGATGACAATGTGGGCACGACAATGCAAACTTTCCTTCTGCGGTACGCATTTCAGGCCACCAGCAAGACCCAGAGAGCCATTGCACTGTAGTGCGAACCACAGCAGGGTCCCCAAAACGCAGCCATGTGCTTCCCGCAAAAACAACACTGCAGGGGGAGGCCAGAGTGTAGAAGCGACGGAGTCTTCGCATTGTTTTGAACCATGGCGTGCCACTCTGAACGCGGTAGTCCTCGACCTTTCTGCCATTCTGGTTTTGGGCAGAATTAGTGCCTGCACGGGTGTCCAAAACAAAAGACTCCTGTGTATTCAAAAGAAGCTCGAATTGCATTGCTGGGGATTGGCGATAGGGCGTTGGTGACCACGATGGTGATGCCCTTCATACACTTCACTGTTTAGGCGTACTGCAGTAGGCGCCTAAGCCAGATAATATTACTAAGGCTAGCAAAGTCATGAACACTCTTCGTGAGATGCGTCGAGGACTAATGGTTGGGCTGGACAGTACATTGATGCCTATATATAATTGATGCCTGCACTTTTCACACCCCACCACACCCAACAAGGCTTTTCTCACACTGGGCGCCGCTGCTGGACTTTAGCGAAGTCATGAGAATAACAAGCAATAACTTGGTGCTTCGCACGGGCTGCAGCCTGTTGGAAGATAATGGCTTTCCAGACATGTAATTAGCGTCGGTTGTAAGGAGCAGTGGAGCTCAAGTATGGACAGTGCAGGCACCGAAGGAGTGGTAATGTGGCTGACTGGCTTTTTCGGCGCTACCACTCTTTCCTGTTATGGGCATAGAATGCTCTTTCTTACGTGTCTCAGTTGGAGATACAGCAATCAGAGCGATTGGAAAAAAGGGTTTTTGGCAATAAGATGCGAGCTGAAATCTTCTCGAGGAACTTGCCATAGTGAGAAAGCAAAGAACACTCCTTGATTGCTGCACTTTTTGCCGGATGTTCCTTGACTTCGGCAGCCGAATTGCAGTGTACCAGAACACACGTTGTTCTGTTGTACACCCAACAGTTTCCTGCCTCTACACAGCATTGCTTGTCCCGCAACAGCATAACCATGGGATACGGGTGTGATAGGTGTTTAGAATGGTTTGGTCGAGCATTGAGGAGTCGAAGTACATAGCCGAATCCCCTTACTGTGTAGGCTCTGGGGAATCCCGATTGCCTTCATGTTGCTTATCATCTGTGGCAGTCACAAGTCCAGAGAGCTTACAGGTATACTCATGTGTGTTGTGTACAAGCGCGGAAAGCCATTTCGTGTCCGGTAGGCTTAATGGGCATTTCTGAAAAGGTGTATTGAAAGGAAACGGTAGAGTAGAATGTTTATCCGTGGATTTTATCAAGTGAATCGCAGCATTACGCCAGCGTCTTCCGAGCTTGTCCGTAGAGACTAACTGTCTAGCGGGCTAGGCTAAATGTTGGCACTTCCTACTGCAATAGCAATATTTACACTTGAATGAGCGAGAAAATGAAAAAGTGGTTTGCTTGTTGGTATGTCTTGTTAATGGCAGGTCAGCAACCACTCTACACAAGAGGACGTTATGTTGCTCGGCTATAAACCAGCAGGTGCGTGTATCCAGCTGTAAGTGCCCGGAGTACTCAGAGGGTTAAGCTAGGCGCACATTCCTTGCCCCTCTTCCCTTGTGTCGGGACCCTAAGGGGCGAATGCACGTAGAAAAGGTAGCTCTTCTTTAAGCTTTCAATATATTTGATTAGATTGTATTGATCCTTGAGCTTAGCGCCCCCTTACGGACACCTTGGATGAGAGTTACACTAAAAGTGGTTATCGGGATCCCCCTTCTCCCAGACTACACTAAAAGTCGACTTTGGCGGCCCCTCCCACCAGATTAGGGGGAAGGCATATGAAAAGAGTCAATATCCTGGCTATATTGTCACTTTCATGGCACAAACAGTCTACTGAGCTGAAATGAGGAAAAGAAGAGGATAGAAGGAACCAAAATTATCGTAGCCACTTCCGGGTGATCCGGCAGCTCCAGGCCGCCTGTCCGTATACTCCTCTGCGTAATGTTTCAACAATCCCTAGCAGAAAAACCTAGTGCAAGAGCAAATATTTACCTAGAAAGTGAAAGAAACTTGGAGCAGAAAAGAGTGGTTACAATTGTATGGAAGCGCTGCTGTCTCAGGTCGGTGTGTCGGCAGCACCACCAGCGTCACCAGAAGTAGCTGCATGAAAACAGCGCATCTGGTGCTCTCTATCCTGCATATTTCGGCTTTTTAAGGCTAAAATACATAATTTATAAAGCTAATGCGTTTAAATGTACAGGAACTTGTACTGGTGTCGTTGTTGATGCTGGTGCAGTAGCTCCTCCGCCGCGGCTGGGGGTCGTCCGGTGCCTGAGCCAAAGCTCCCTGCAGCAGCGGCTGCAGCGGCAACAGCAGGACGAACAGCAGAACAGCAGAGCTGCCTTCACGTCATATTGTTGTGCACAGTTGTGTCGTGGTCTGCTGGTTAGGCAGCCACTCAACGAATGTGTAGTGGAAACAGCAGCAGCAGCAGCAGCAGCAGCGCTGCCTTGTTTTGACTTAGCAGCAGCAGCTGTCTCTTCCCATGCTGCTCCCACGTTACGGCTTTCTGTTACATTGTCTCTTTCCTAATAATAAGGAGCATACAGCCTGTGTCAAGGGACCCTATTTCTTTTCCTGGAGCCCTTTCACTACGTCGCTCGCTCCCGGCTAGGCGACTGCAGCGGCCCGTTGTGTCTGCGGTTGTGTCTGCAGGATTAGCAACAGCAGCAAAAACAGCAGCAGTATTCCTTTCCCTTTTGTCTGACTACGGGGGGAGGAGCATCCCCAGAAAGCAGTAGCACTAGGGGTCTCACCAGTTCCCCAAGGCACAGCCGACACGGCAGCAGGCCGCTGCCGTGAGACGGTGCTAATGCGTAGAAGTCGAGAGCCGTAGGGTTAAAGGTTTAGAGATGAACTGCAAAGGGGGTGACTCAGCAGACACCCCCAAGTGCAATGCCCAACCTCCGCATAAGTAGCGCCCTCGTGCTTTCCGTATTTACAGCAGGAAACGCAGCAACAGAGGTCGCAATCGAAACAACAGCGCGAAGCTAGTACCATTCGGAAACGGCCAACTGCGGCTGAAGATGACTGCACTCGCTGCAGAACTCATCGAGGGGACGTCTAGAACCCTGGCAGAGACGAATTCCCACCCAGGTGCTGGCGCTGCTGACATCGCCAGCAGCCCTTTGGCCTTTCCTAAGCAGGAGCACGATCCCGCCTCTCTTGCTGCCGGTGCGGAAACAGCTGCTGCGAGCAGAAAAACTGAGGAGGCTTCGCAAGGGACAGCCAAGGAAGCGATTTCCTCCTCAGCAACAGCAGGAACAAACGCAGCAGCAGGGGGAGCAGCCGCAAGGGCTGGCAGCAACAGCCCACCCGAAGGCATGCAGTGGAATAGTCTCCTCTGCAAACACTTTCTCTTCGGACGCTGCGCGCGCAAGCGCTGTCGATTCTTGCATGCTGAAGGCGCTGGAATCGAAGCAGCACCCGTGGCAGCACTCGCTGCTGCTGCCACGGGTGCTGCTGCTGCTGCTGCAGCACAACCCATCAACACGCCTCCACAGCACCCATTTGGTGCGTCGCTGCAAAGACAGCAGCACCAGCAGACTAGGGAACGCAGCAATGGGACCTCGATGCAAGGTAAGAGGGCCATACGAGCTGTACATACACCCGCCGCAATGCACATACACACACACACTCGCACTCACACGAGACAAGCACTTTTTACGCAGCCAATGCAGGTGCCACCCCCTCTCTGAAGGCGTGTTTTTATGTGTACCCAGGCTCAAACAGCGCTATTAGAAGCTCTGAGGAGATGAGTTCTGGTGGTAACTGCAGCACGAAGCAGCAGCAGCAGCGTCAGCACCGACAACAACAGCACAGACAGCAGCGGCAGACGCAGCACCAGCGGCAGACGCAGCAGCTGCCACAGCAGAGTTCGTTTTACAAAGGGAGGTAAGAAGCACACTTTAGCAGGAGAGCAAAGAAAAAAAAGATGGCTGTTGTTCTGCCTGCAGAGTTTCCAACTGCGTCCACTTCTGCTTCGCGCGGCTTCACATCCACAGTGCCTTCCTTGCCTTGGGTGACTGCTGCTGCATTTTTTTGTTCAGGGGAGCTATGTTACTTCCAGCCTATAATGGAAAGGGTTCCTTGCACTGTACATCGGTTCTTGGCTCTTCTGGCAATAGGAGTTCGCATGCGGGTACTCTTTGCGGATTTTCTGAAGGGTCAGTATACTCCGCCGCAACAGCAACAGCACCAGCAACAGGAGCAGCACAGGCAGCACCAGCAACAGGAGCAGCACAGGCAGCAACAACAACAGGAGCAGCAGCAGCAGCAGCAGCAAACACAGGTCGTGCTGCAGTGGGAAGCTCCAATGCAGCACCAGGCAGCAGTGGACAGCCTTTCTGCCTGCTGAACGCCTCTTGGAGCTTTGGAAAGCCAGAGGTCTCCCCTGGAGGCAGCGGTAGCTGCAACGCAGCAGCAGCGGTTGCGCTGCGTTCTCAGCGCGTCTCCCCCGAGGAGCGAGGGAGCACAGGTGTTGGTCTTAAGACGCCTGCTCAGTCAGCAGCAGCAGCTGCAGCGGCAGTTGCTGCAGCAGCTGCTGCAGTGGGCTTCCGAGCAGAAGGAGGCATGGGTGCCTCCTCCCAGGGAGCGCTCAGGGATTTACGGGGGGTTCAAGCAGCCGAGAGTTTGGCAGACAAATACCACACCCCTTTTGTCTGTGTCTATTTCCCTTCTAGTGGCTACCTCATACACTTTACGGGCGCAAGGGAGTCGGCGGCTGCTGCTGCTGCAGCTGCAGCTGCAGCGGGGGTCGTTTCGCCTCGGCACCACCAAGTCATCCACCCGAAGGGGAAGAGGGGCCCTCTAGACTTCTGCAGCGGCTCGCGAATGCAGGAAGCAGGTGCGGGAGCCGCAGCCTTCTCCCCGTATGACAACGGCAACACTCCGGAGTATCAGCAGACGCAGCAGCAGCACGCGTCTAGCCGCTTGCTCGATCAGCAGCAGCTTAACCAAAGGTCTTGTGGAACGAGGCTTCCCCCTCCCCCTACGCCTGGACACCTCTACGCCACTCACCATCAATTAGTTGCCCAGAGGAGAAACTCGGATTTTCCCCTACACCTTCAGCAGCAGTCGCAGCCGCTGCTTCTGCTGCAGGAGCAGCTGCATGGGCTGTGCATGCCTTCCTCGAAAGGGAGGGGTCTGCCGATGCCTGCGCCTCCCCTCTTTGGGGGTCCTTGCTGTGGCGAGGAGCTGCACCCTAATGCCGAGCCGACGACTGCAACTGCGGAGGAAGACGAGGAAATCAGTGCTTCCATGATGACGCTGGAGCGCAGCAGCAGCAGCAACAGCGGTGCAGCCTCGAGCGAGATTCAGCTAGACCAGGATCAGCTTGTTTCCCTCGAAAGCGCTGGGAGCCAAGGCGCTGCTGCAGCCGCGAGAAAGCGAGAGCAGCAGCAACAACACAAGGCATTGTGGGGAAGCCCCGTGCTGGGTGTACAGACAGCTGCAGCGCATCAGCGCAGTTGTTGGTCGCAGGTCACTCAAGATACCCTGCAACAGCAGCAGCAGCAACAGCCCTTTTGGCTGCCGTCTTTGGAAGCCATAGACGGAGAAGCGGCAACGTGGCAAGCAGGAGACTGCACCGGAGACGTTGTCGGTACTGGTGCGGCTGCTGTTGCTGAAGCAGCCAGTGTTGCTGCTAGCAGCGGCAGCAACAACAGCAGCAGTACTGCTGCAAGCGCGGAAAAGCGAAAGGGAAAGCAGAATTTATTTGCTGCCTTCCAAGATGAGAGGCATCATGCTGCAGCGACAGCAGCAGCAGTGAGCCCGAGAGATATGGGGGAGCTAGCGCAGCTCTCTCCCACTGCAGCACTAATTGCTGCGATTTGGGGGGCAGAAGAGCCAGCGCGTCATGCTGTTGCTGTGTCGAAGTAGCAGCTGCATTGATAAGAGCAGCAGCAGTGGTAAGAGCAGCAGCAGCAGACTGCTCAGCAGTAGAAACGGCTTGTGCTGACGAGCACAAGATCAACAGCAGCGACACACACACACACACACGCACGCACGCATCCATACACATACACACATACACACACACATGTACAAGCACTGGATTGTTGCTGGACAGTGCGCCTTAAGCGAAGCGCCCCGCAGAAGCAGCAGCGGAAGGCCATCACCACAGGTGAAAAGTGGAGAAGGAGAAGACAAGCGAGAGGGTGGTCCTGCTGCAGCAGCAGGTTGGGGGCAGCCTCCTCAGTCCGCTGCATCGATTCTCCCACATCTTCCTTACAGCGGCTTGTCTGCCTACTATGCTTCAGAAGCAGTCGCGCCAGCAGAAGCGTTCGAGGGAGAGAAGTTAGCACCACAGGTGTTTAAGTTAAAAAGCAGATGTACGCTCCAAGAAAGTCAATGCGTTTTCTTACAGATCGATGTCTTTAGTGTCCAGTCTCCTGGGGTTCTGAACCCTGGCTAGGTCGTTTAGTGCCCAGCTCGCTGGCTAGCTGGTTCTTGCATACCTGATTGTCTGCCGCGAAGAGTGCCGCGGCAAGGGCGAGAAACAAATGTTAGACGGTGTCTAGTGCCTGTTGTACTGGGCCCAGGAAAGCAGACGGGCGGAGCCGCGAATATTACACCCCCTTGTTGCCTGCCAGTGCGCAGAGTTGAGGGTTCGTTGCTTTTCTTGCTATTCGTATTTCATCCCTTTGTTTCTCCCCTAAAGGATAAGGATCAGAAGTTAAAGTCGCCATATGGTTTTAAGATAAGCAGCTGAGTGTCCGTGCACGGCTGAATTTCGGGTGTGTGAGCACGTCAAGGTCTGGGAATCTCTTGAAGACTTTTGTATTGCTCCCCCTCCTAACAAACCCAACGCCGTTATTGTTAGCCTCAGCTATTCCACTCGCACTGCAAAGCGCCAAGCTAAGGGGCTTTCCTAGGCATGGAAGCTCCGAGAGAGCTTTCACCTTGGGGGTCCCTTACTCTTGCAGCAGCACCTGCCCGAGTTAGGCCATGATTCCCAAAGTGTATCCGTGTTAGGCTAGTAGGTAACTGTATTTGTGGGAAGGACGTAGAGCGTCCATGTGGAGGTCATCACAGTGGCACGCCGATGGAAACAGTGGCACAATTATACAGATGAGCTACGCGCAGTCGCCCCAAAGGAGGCATAGAGCATGGGCAACTGGGCTCTCCTCAACAAGACAGCACCAGTAACTCAAGCGTCACAGGCCTCTGAAGCCCATTAGCAAATAGGGCACCATGCTCAGTAGAGTCAGAGATCCACCTACGCGTTTAAGCGGTGCGTTCCTTGCAGCTTCTAAACGGTAGAGCGAGGTTCTTACAGTAGGTTTTTTCGAAACTGTAATCCGAATAAAAAGTTTATGCCTACAGTTCTCTAAACCCACGACATGGAAACGGACTCCTGGGAGCTTTTTGCATCAATTTCGTTTTTGCCTCACCTTGCCAGCGTCTGCCCCAAGGTGACCGATGGGGCTGGATACGCAGGCGGATGCTATGGATGCCAGAGTATAAGGTGAACTGGGTCTATAGTTTTCCGAATCAGATGTTTTTCGCAGAAGCCGTAGGCCGTCGGCAGGAGCTAACTTGGTTGCAATAGGCCTTGCCAAAGAAGCTCGTTGAAAAACTAGTATATTTCTTCCAAGGTCTACGGTGTCAAAACAGTCTCAAGAAAGTGATCCCCGGGAGCAACCTGAAGCGAAGTCCTTACCATTTGCCCTGGCAGTTTTGCCCGTACATTATTTCCACACATTTGAATGCAAGAAGACTGTCCATCCCAAGGAGTCTGTCAAGCACATAAGTAATGGCCATTCAGGTATAAGATACACCTAATCACTCCTACTAAGCTCATAATGCCTAATTAGGAGCTGATTACGATCTAAGTAAATGGTTTGCATGTTTGTACTTGCTATTTTTAGAGTTCTGTCAGCGTGTTACGAGAAGGCGGAATGCTTTGTGCGGGCTACGTATGACATGTGCAACTATGTCGGAAACTCTGAGGGGCGCAGGCAGAAGATTGAAGAAGGGTATTTGAAACATACAGTGCTTTTCTATTGAGTTTGCACAGTCTAAGGACAAGGTGTCTCCCCACAGAGACCGTATATGGAGGGTCACAGTTGGTAGCTTTTGATGGTTCGGTGGGGTTGTTTCCCGCTTCTACTGATTGTGGGTGAAGTGAGATGCCTCCTTTTCGGTACAACAGTTGTCTTCTTTTTGATAAGTTTGTTCGGCAGCTCAGCAATTTGGTTCTATTTGCAGCAGTATGGGGAGAACTACTCGTAAGATGAAAGGAGACGGTGGCACAACGCCTCCTGGGGCGGCAGAGGGCGCCTTGCAAGCTAATATGAACGCAGTAGCTTCAAAACTAGTAAAATGGCATGCATGGATATGCTGAGCCAAAACGCTGGGCGGTAATAAATATGGGCAGAAACTCGAACAGTTCAAGCGGCTCAAGATGTACCTAGCTGTGTACGTCGTAGTGAAGGGAAAGAAGTACTTCTTGCAGCATGCCTGTTGGAAGGGGGAGTACTTTTACTGTATCTATATTCATGCAGGGGAAGCACGCTTATATAGGCTATACGTATTCAGGGAAAGCAGTCTTCATTCCGGAATCCTGCAGTTCAGGCCTTCATACAAGCCTGCCTTACCGGCATTCGCCGAAATCAGCTTACAAGCAAGCTATGGGGTAGCTGTAAACGCTGAAGCAAGCGAAGCCACCAAAAGATTAGTATATCGAACAAAATTCAGCTTGGCTTAGCAAACGTCACAGCGTGAACGAACAACTACTTCATCAGTGGCTTACCTCAAGGTCTACCAGAAGGGCAATGTAGGAGGGTCGCAGGTTGGGGAGCGACTTTGCGAATCAACAGACGAGCGGTGGCGATTTTGCAAATAGTGGGCTTCTGTGAAATCTAGGAGGAAATGAGCCATACAATGTTTTTCTTTAGCTCAAAAGAAGGTGCAAATACCAGATATTGAACCTATGGATGCCGAGGCTCTGTCGACCGTCTCTAGCAATTTCTTTTCTAGGGCTAGCAACAAATGGACACCAGAGAAAGTCCGCGCTACTATGGAGCCATACAGAGCTCCACAACAGCGCATCTGCCTCTATTGTGACAAAGTAAGTCATATGCTCCAGAACTGCAACCGCATTAAGTGATACAAGGACCTGGAACAAAGGCACTGCTCCAAGCGGAAGCGGGTTGTGTGGAAGGCAAACAAGGCACATACGGTAAACAGCAAGCCTCCTAAGACCACAGTGCAGTGACAAGGGCTACAGGGGATAGTACTGCAGTTGAAGACCCACCAAATGTCAATTACGCGCTGATACAAGTTCACGCTTAGGGTCAAGGTTTGCTAGCGTTACTTCGAGCAGAGGAAAAAGATATAAAGTGGAGCAGCTATCCGAGCACAACATACAAGAGTTCGATCTGCGTATTCACTCGTAGGCGCAGTCACTGAGACTCAAGTTTTCTAGCTAGTGGCAGAGGGCAAGGGTTTGGCAAGGTTACGGCAGCTCAATGGCAATTTAACTCGAAATTGGATCCTAGCAGCATGGCCCGTGACTTCCTTGTTGGGCATGTATAACATGACGTAGCCGTGGGCATACCACGGGTAGTCCAATCAAAGGCAAGGAAGTGACCACAATAATAAACTGCGAAAGTTAGTGTACCGCGAGCCGCCAGGAAGAAGCAGCTTTCAGTCTGCTGAACAAGGCTCCATAAGTCCATGACCAGTGAAGAAGAGTCCACACCTTAGCAAGGTGAGGCAGAGTGTTCGTGTAGGAGGCTCAGCAGCGCAGTACGAGACGGCCCTGACCATGCACCCCTTCTGAGTGACATTAAAACGGCTCTTTATTGTGGAGCTTGATTGGAGGCTCAGCAGAAAAACATCAGTACGCAACGCTCAACAAAAATTCATGCATGTGTTTAAGGCTGACGCGCTGCCGTTGGCTGGCCACCTGCTGGTCGTCCACCACATCGTACTAACTAGCTTCCAGGTCTTCTTCAAGCTACATGCCACTGGGTGGAGCCCGTATACAGAGTGGAAAGATGGTTTAGCGCAGGCGGATGGTATCTCGCAAAAGGAAAAAGTTCACGAGTGGACCAGCGCTATTGGGCATACCCCGGTATTGGAGCAAAGAAAGAGTGGAAGGTGACTCATATGAACTGTATTTATTTTAACAGGATCCTGGTTAAACAAAATCTTTTAATACCTCGTATTGACAAGTTACCTGACGGACTACACGGATCAACAGTTCACTTGACATTTGACCACACAGATGCGTTCACTCAAATGCCTATTAACCTTGATAGGCACAAAAAGAATTTTCATGCTTGTGCTCAGACATTTCCAGTGCACCTATTTGCCGTTTAGATTTTTGAATGCCGCAGATGATCAGCAACATAAAGGCAATCAGGATTTCGCTGAGCCTGTCAAGCACGGGTAGACGGTTATATACTTTGATGCCTCAATGCTAAGCCAACCTATTCGGAACACCTACAACCCCTACGGCGCACGCTTATGTCGTTGCGGGACATACAAGGCTGTGTAAAGGCAGGAATCTGTTGGATTTACGACAGAACAACGTGTGTTCTGGTACACTACAATTCGGCTGCCGAAGTCAAGGAACATCCGGCAAACATCAAAACAGTCAAAGAGTGTTCTTTGCCTCCTTAAAATGGAAGGTACGTCGAGAAGCTCTATGAGCTTGCATCTTATTGCCAAAAACCCTTTTCTCCAATCGCTCTGATTGCTGTATCTCCAACTGAGACACGTAAGAAAGAGCATTCTATGCCCATAACAGGAAAGAGTGGTAGCGCCGAAAAAGCCTGTCAGCCACATTACCACTCCTTCGGTGCCTGCACTGTCCATACTTGAGCTCCACTGCTCCTCACAACCGACGCTAATTACATGTCTGGTAAGCCATTATCTTCCAACAGGCTGCAGCCCGTGCGAAGCACCAAGTTATTGCTTGTTATTCTCATGGCTTCGCTGAAGTCCAGCAGCGGCGCCCAGTGTGAGAAAAGCCTTGTGGGGTGTGGTGGGGTGTGAAAAGTGCAGGCATCAATTATATATAGGCATCAATATTCTGTCCAGCCCAACCATTAGTCCTCGACGCATCTCACGAAGAGTGTTCATGACTTTGCTAGCCTTAGTAATATTATCTGCCTTAGGCGCCTACTGCAGTACGCCTAAACAGTGGAGTGTATGAAGGGCATCACCATCGTGGTCACCAACGCCCTATCGCCAATCCCCAGCAATGCAATTCGAGCTTCTTTTGAATACGCAGGAGTCTTTTGTTTTGGACACCCGTGCAGGCACTAATTTTGCCCAAAACCAGAATGGCAGAAAGGTCGAGGACTACCGCGTTCAGAGTGGCACGCCATGGTTCAAAACAATGCGAAGACTCCGTCGCTTCTACACTCTGGCCTCCCCCTGCAGTGTTGTTTTTGCGGGAAGCACATGACTACGTTTTTGGGACCCTGCTGGGGTTCGCACTACAGTGCAATGGCTCTCTGGGTCTTGCTGGTGGCCTGGAATGCGTACCGCAGAAGGAAAGTTTGCATTGTCGTGCCCAGATTGTCATCACATAAGCCGCCTTCTTCTCTCGAACTTGGTCATTTGCAAAGCCGTCCTGTTCCTGAAAGGATTTGGATATATCTGGCTAGTGAATCTGTTGTCGAAGTGCCGTATATCAAGGGTCAGAGTGGCATCTACGTTGTTCTCGCTAGACCGTGTAGAAGTCCAATTTGCTTATGGTTTCCCAGCTCTGTCACGGCTAAGGAAGTTCACCAATCGTTTCAGAGTATGTCTGTCAAATAAATGAATTATCAAATAAATTGCTAAAAAGCAGACAACTGTTTGAGAGGAATATGACATGTCACTGCAACCACAAGCATTCTATTCAGGAGATGCTACCAACACAGTGCTGCATTCAAGAACACTGTAAGGAGACAATCGATTTCAAAATCAATACAAATTTGACGGGGTTTCATTGAGTGTACGATTCGGCAAAAGGGTAGACGGCCAGCTAGGATGCGCTTGGCTCCGCCCTATAAGCATTCCGAGTATCCAAAGCTGATTGCATGTAGCATCTAGTGTAAAGGCACACAACAGTGATCTTACGAATGTTCCAATAGGTGTAGTTTGCAGGGAATAGCGGGAGGAACAGCCAAGAGAAGGGAGTCATATCTTGTGTGTTTCTTATCAATACGCCACTTGCCGAAGAAAATGTTGAAGAGTAGAATAGGAAACAATGGTAGCAAACACAGTTATATCCAGCAGTCTAAGAAGTGTTCATGTTCCTTCACGTAGATTCTAGCCTCCTGTTGCAAGGAAGCGACGGCCCAAGATATCTAGTGTCGGTGGCACATCGCTACGCCGGTCCCTCTGGCGACAACACACGGAGGTTTGCTAGCACTGAAAGAGAGAATGTATTGTTGCCTCGTATAGAAATATGCTATTTTGAGTCCTGGAATGTGTCAGCTTGGAGCGTCGGGGGCGGCTAGACGCAGGGCTCTCTGGCACGAACGACAAAAGGCACTATTCAAGCCATAGGAGCATTTTTGGCTTATGAGCGTAATTATGTACACTAATAGCAAAAGCCAATGCCGACATTATCACTCTTAACCGCTCGTGCTCTTCAAATAGCAAGCCATATTGCAGCGGCAGATCGTTTAACGAGCCCAACAGGATCTGCAGCCCTGTCAAATGAAACTTAAGAGGGAGCACTCCGCAGAAGCCCTTGTTCAGTCTTTATAGATACACCTTAATTTGAAAAAATTGATCTGCATGTACCCATTGGAAACGAATGCAAGGTTTACTCTCACTGTGGGAAGCTTTGAAGCTCACCAAACCTTTCGGGGCCTAGCGCCGAGCCCACCCACGCGGCTTGCGCAAAAATGCGTCGGGAGTAATGCTACGTAGCAACGCACTAGTAGATCGATAGCTTGAATACACGCCCTGACAGGCCCGTCAGACGGCATTCGAAGTGACTGGGCGGCAAGGTGTAGCTTTGAAAAAATATACTTGCGTTGTTCTACACGAGTGTCCCGTCGTGCACCGCATTCCTAACTGCGTACAGCCCTCAGAGAGCGAGAAGGCCCACACACGTTATGCAGCGAGGCTATTGATGCAGGGGCCCCCACAGTTTTATGCGCCCCAACGTTCGACCAAGTTTTTCTTATTGTTGCGCAGTGTCTCTTCGCCCTGTAACCAATGAACCGACTATGAGCGAGCGCTCAACCATTTAAGGTGGACGCCACCGGGAGGCATCCCACAGTGTACACGGCGATAAGTGTATGTAACATGAGTTGCACATCTGTCTCCCGCCTTTCCACCGAGGGACCCAAAAGACTGCAGCCTAAACAGATATCAGCTTGCTGCCCTCTTTCCTCTGGCTAAGACTGGCGTTTGTCTATATTGTTGCAGAAGATCCAGCGGCTCGTGCATCTGCGCTATGGAGATTACGTTTCAGGGTGGCATGGTGTGGAACAGTATCTGTCTGCGAGCCGGAAGACACGGTCTACAGGTGCAGTGCAGTGCAGCAGGTAGACGCAGCGTTCAAGAGGCCATGAGCTGCCGCATGCGCGCGGCCACGGCTCTGAATTGTGGGACTTCAACTGAGGATACAGTAGGTTCTTTACCTTCACCCGTTTCCCCCGAGGCTCCCCAGGTGTCGCCAACCACCATAAAGACCTCTGGGAAGTGCATTACCAAGCCCATAACAGAATCACTCCATGACAGCGGGCACGATGCGTCCAAGCCGTACTCTGCCTTAGAAACCTTCAAAGGCACATCCCACTTTTGCACAAACCGACTTGGTAAAGAGGCTGGACTGCAGGGCCCCTCCTCCGCCAACAATGCATGGAGCCCCTGCAGCGTTAGCATTAGCAAACACATGGAGGGGGGCAAGTCCAGAAGCAGTGTAGGGTCTCCTTGAAATCTCACTCCTGCAAATAAAAAAGTACAGTCCCCATCCCACTTAGACAAACTAAAATAAGCTCACAGTGGCGCAGCTTCCATACTTATCCCTGTCTTCCCCTGTGCACCCCTATTCCTCACTGTTTCTCTATGTCGCGGTAGCTATCTCTTGCTCAATCTCCCTTGCAGGTTTTGTGTCTGTTCTCGCCTCAATCCCTAAATTAATGCTGTGCATGAGCTGCCAGTCTCGATGACAACCCCATTCATAAACCTGAACTACCCTATGAAGCACCGAGGGCCCTACCTCTACCCACACTGCCAGCAGGCAGGTGGTGTGGTCCTGCGCTGGAGGGACCCCAAGGCACCGTTTGGGATACCTGCTGCTGCTGATTTTTGTCTGCAGACTGCTGAATCAATTGTTGCTGGGGAGGCGGGAGGGCTCCACGTTGTGAGACAAAGTTCATGGGATGTCTCACCTCCCCCGCCACCAGCTCATCCACTTCAGAAACACAAGGGGAGTCAGGCCGCCGCTGCTGAGGGGGTTCCCCGTGCAATCGGCTGCCGTTGCCGCTATCACCTGCCCCAGCCGCAACTCGAAGGGAGGGGAGGCCCTGCCTGAGAACGTGGCATGTGCCGTCGAGTGGGTTCACTTCAACGAGGGGCCCCGTGGAGGGCCCAAGACACTGTTGTTTCTCGAAGAAACTGTGAGGTGTGTGACCCGCTGAGGCCGGCCAGTTCTCCCGCACGAGGCCCTCGAGCATATTCTGTAGCCGGTGCACAATCTGCAGTTGCTCATCGGGGGTTGGGTTGGGGTTCCGCAGTCTGTCGCTAGTTACCACCAAATGCAAAGGCTGATTGTCCCTGAAGCACGCCACAGGACCCAAAGCCATACACAACCCCACGGAAACTGTAAGCACTGGCCGTGTACCACAGCTATGTGGAGGAGCCGGGAGGCACTTGATACAGACGCAGGGGAAACATGCAGCCAGACAGAACGGCGCGCCATCAGACCCAATAGAAGTCGTCCGTAAAGTCGCATTCATTCTAACACCCGAACACCTTCCTTAGGGGGTGGACCAAAATGTCTACTCTTCCTGAGGTGGGCCTTCACATAGTCCATCTGCAGCTATTAGGCTCTTCGCCTTTTGTGTCTCAACCACAACGCCAAACCACCAGCTGCCTTCGGCTTCATGCGAAGTCAAAAGGCAGTGGCATCTAATACATGCGTTCAAACATATTGCTCTATTATACTTCAGGTTTGTCAAGTAGATTCAAGTGTGGTATAATGCGTTGTGAATGGATAAGCTTCTGTTTTGCTGGGGATATATGCATCCAACAAAGCGAATATACGTGTCCCATGTGGTCGTTGGGAGCACTTCAGCCTCAGCTGCCCATACACCTAGGGTCCTTGGGGGAGGGACAGGCACACAGTCGCAGTTTAGCGAAAAAAGTACAGCTTTATAAAAGATATAGCTCGCTTTCCCTCAGCGACAAATAGCAGCGAAAGCAACCGCATGGAACATGAAAGCACTTGGGGTCCCCCAAACATGGGCTTAGTCCGTCGACGTGAAGACGGCTACAGCGCAAGCGTTGCGTATCCACCAACGTAGTTATATCTATGCAAAACTTTGTGATACGCAGGGATACACCTGAGAGCAAAACCTGTGTGAAACAAAAGGCATCTGCAAGCTTGTACCGTTAAATCAGACTTGTACAATGTGATGGGTATAGCCTCGCAAGAACACCTGACCGTGCATGCAACTACACTTCAAAAAAGCCGAACGTAAGCTACACAGCTATTACCTACCAATATCTTGACCCATCTATTCCTACATAAAAAGCAGCCAATATAACTCCATACCATTACCTCTGAAATTGCTCAATCGTACCTAAATTCATCATATTCGTGCTTTTTTGTATTCCTGTTGAGTTGTTTGCCGTAAATTTGCACGTGGGCCCCCGCAACCCTCTCCATTTCCTTGTGGGTGCTGCCTCTGACTCCCAGTACTGCCTTCACTGCGTCTTTACCCATCGGGTGAAACGTCGTGGGTACCCACAAATCAAACAAGAATTTCCCTGCGCGCTTCTGCTGGATGCGTTTCTGGTTTTGCTGCGTTGGGGGGACACTGCCAGCTACAGACTCCGCAACACATCCAGGTGGAGGATCAGCAGCAGGCGACCTCATCCTATAAGTTGACCCTGCTTGGGGTCTCAAATTCTGTAGAGGGCCCCCAGACACCCCCAACCCTGGAGGCCACTCTGGTGTTACACCGCCATCTCTAACGCTGGAATTGTTGCAAGCCGCCGAAGCTCCTGCAAGATCAAGAGGAGGCACCCCCCGTAGCACCTCGGGGCCCTCAGTTGGAGATGAGGTGCGCGACAAAGAGGAATCCCTGCTGGAACGCGAGACAGAAGACATGGGAGTCAATACGGCAGAGAGCTCGCCTACGTTGTCTGCTCCTGCATGGGAGTTGCCCTTAGAAGGCCCCTGGCGATGCATAAACTCGACCGAAGGACTCCGTCTGCCATGGTTCTGCTCATCTGATGCTACAGACATCAACGACAGCTCCGAATCTGATCCCCCATGAGGACCTCCATCCACTACCCGTTGACGCTTCTTGAGAGTACCACTACCTCCCTCAGCCTGCCCACCCCGCCACCTGTTACCCCCTGGACCACCTCCTCGGGGCCCCCCACCTCGCCATTCAGCCCGTCCTCTTTGAGATCGGATTGTGCTCCCTGTACCCTCATCTGGACCCTGCCGACGCCAGGATTGACTACTGCGTTCGACCCCGTGGCGCTTGCTTCCTGAACCCCTACCCCCCGGCCCCCGACCACCACGCTGAGGGCCGACATGGACACCAACTGGGTGCAACCCATCGTTAGGAGGCATAATAATTGACCGCTCATGAGCCTTACGAGCTTCCTCTGCTGCAGCAGCACCAGCAGCAGCACCAGCAACTGCAGCATGGTGCAGTGCAAATGCGCCTGGCAATAGGGCGGGGGGAACTCCTCCAGGGAAGGGGCCACCTATAGGCAAAGGGATACCCGGTGGCATCATGAGGGGAGTGCGAGGGAATATTAGATGTGGCGCACCGGCACCGGGGGGTCCCACTGCTGCCATCTCCCTGTTGCCCCCCCCGGCAGCAGCTCGGCTGTTTGTGGCCTGCATGGTAAGGATTCGTGAGAATCCGTGATTTAACAGAGCAGCACGGCTCTTCAATTACGTTTACCCATGGCTTTCCCGCCCGTCGGTGCGAAACTTCGCAGACGGCTCAGCGAGTCACCCATGAAGTATGGAGGCCAAAAAGGCCTTCGCTTTGTCCATACGGCTACAAAGATATTGTAACAAGTCTGATATGTGGACAGATTCGCGCTGAAACGGGGCTGCTTTGCTCTATTTTGGCTAGACGCGGCCTGGGCAGCATGCGGTGGGTGAGGCTGCTGCAGTGCATATCGTGGAGAAACGGGACACTAAAACGACAGATGCCACCTTATAATTGGCGAGGCAAGTGTATTTTTTCCGCATATGACCGGGGATAATCGTATAACGAAGCCTCGCTCATGTGGATTTGCCCTGATCGGGCCATCAGGTGGCACAGAAGCTGTGCCACATGTAACATGCGAAGCCCCATCCAAATATATGACATCATTTGATGCGCCCTTTGCCTACTCTGGGGTAAAATACCCATAATACTACAAACAATCTGATAAAACAGCATGAAAGCAGTTATCTACGAGTGATGACAGCATCACTCGGCACTAGAAAACAAGCAACGCAATCAAACCCCACCAGAAGAAAAAAAGAAAGTATTAAGAGTAACTACGAGATTCTGACATATTATCACAGCCTGAAGACCCAAAGCAACAAGGTAAGGTCGGAATGCTGTAATGTGTGCTGCATTATTTATATGTCCCTCAAGCTACACATTGGTCATTTCTGAACAGTCTCCGTGTTCGTTGAAATCTTGATTTCAGGCCTGTAAAGCACCGCTGTCAGTATACAAGCATCTCTAAGCATGACTGGTTGAGCTCTCAGCTTCTCAAGCCTCGGATGCCACCTCCCCAAGGACACTTCTTGCAGCACTTCGCTTGGAGTGTCAATAGGGAGATACTTAGCCTGAAACATACTTTGAAATTTATACAGTTCTTCAGTGGTCTCCAGAAAAAGCTTCTTTCTCTTGCTACCCTCGCTCGTTAGGATCTTGGTATAAATAAGAAATGCAGGGTAGCGTTCTGTTGCTGCAATTTAGGAACACAGAACATCCAACAGCCAGTTGCACATACCAACTGGCGCACAGGCTAGTAACTTTAATCCTTATCGCTTTTGGCTTAAATCAATTTGCAATAAATAATATGAATACTCGAGTCAAGCAGTGAACTCATCAATATACTTTAATGGAATAAAACAAAAGCGGTAGACAGCGCCACAGGATAGATGGGCTGCAAGAATGCTTGATTTTTAATTGAGCAAGCAATGCAACAAGTCGTATACACAAATTAAACAGCTTGTCTATGTTCTCCAAAAAGGGTACTTTTTCTTTCCCCCATGCCATGCGCTATTGACTTGGAGCGATATAAGACAAGTGTCGTGTGGCTAGCGCTACCACAATCAATCAGCCAACCGATAGGCACACACGATATAATGATGCAATCAATAATATTTCATTTCTGGTATGCTTTTTTGATGCTTATATGCTGTATTCATGCCCGCCGGGTCTAGGTTATTCCATTTTTGAAACAGCTAAAGAGTTGCAATACGGTAGTGACGCAGTAACAACTTCACCCAGTATATGCATGTTATGCGAGTATCTGTATTGATGCTGCTAGCTCTTCAGCCACACACCGAGCTGTTCACTTGCATGTGCGTTTCGCGCTGGGTAGACCAACGACAACGGGCTTACTGCGGGCGCAACCAAGTGGACCTGTCTAAGACATGAGCGCAAATTAAACTTTTCCATCATTCTCAAATCTGTAATTCGCGTTTGATCTTTGAGTGAAGAGAGCGAAGATGGAACGCTCAATCCAAGGTCTCTGTCGGTAAAAACCGAACTCCAAACTCGGATACAAGCTAAAAAGAAAGGCATTTAGTGCTTAACGAAAGAGTTTGCTAGTTCGCCTTACCGATGCGCTCGGAGTTTCTCTGTAAGGGGGGAAGGGAAAGCTGGGATGCGCGCTTTTGCACTCTCGAAGCATTCCCAACTATTCGCAGATCTAGTGCACTGCAAAGAACACTGCGTCTTACTGTAGTCAACTAACACTACTCTGCAAGGAAAAATGTATGCGCCGACAAAAAAATTATTTAGTTCTCTATTAATTCTTAAATATACTTGACATAGTGAAAAGTGCTGATGGTAGCTAAGCCTGCGACAAAAATATATACGATATTCGCCCACATCATTCAATTGGCAAGGAAATGAAAGCCTGTTCTAAACGGGGCTACATATATGTGTCCCAACAGCCAAAAGTAACCATTCCTTCCATTCAGCAGCTGAGGGTACATGCATTCGTCCTGTAGTTCTGCGGCGCAAAGCCCCGGTTTGCCTCTACCCGCTAGCTGACATGTTCACTTCTACTTACTCTACATACAGATAACACACATTTACACTGAAAGATTTGATACTACGAGTAAATGGAACTGCACTGCAGGAAAAGTGTATGTATACAAGAGGCAATGAACGCACAGAATGGTGGCTCATCCGGCCAGGAGAGCCCATCTGAATGACACATTGCCTACTCCCACAGTTTGCTAATTGCAGCTTATCTGGCTGCCCCAAGATATAGCTGCAAAAGTCTGTTTAGAAGCGCCCAGTCGATGCTCTTCTCAGATATAAATGTATTGAATGTTCAAATAATTAATCAGCAAGCGATGCATACATCTCCTTGATCGGCTTCATGTATGCATCTGCCAGCTGGCTCCGGGAAACGGTCCGCTCATCCTGCTGTTTATTAATAAGCTTGTCAAAGATGCCAACAGGAAGCTCCACATCATGTGGCACAAGGTAAATAGCCTTAGGCCTCTCAAAAGACTCAAGGGACAGTCGCGTGTGTTCCTCAATCTGCTTCAACACAAAGTCCCTTAGTGCAGGTAGAGACACCAGATTTTCGTACGACGCTCCGTAATCATCTGAATACTGAGCACCCCAAAACGCAGAACATGCCTACAGAGAAGGTACGCCCATTTACATGAGAAGTGCAAGCTACGGAACTGCAGAGGAACTTCGACTAGAATAGCCCAGTTCCCCCGGAATTTCAGTCATCCAGAGAACTAACCCAGAGCAAGGTCAAATCTGCTTACTGCAAAACGAGTTTTGGCCCAGCGAAGAGCTGCACCTTTCCGAGGCTGGATGATTGCTACCAACGGTGACTGCAGTCGAACATGTAGAGTGGAAAGAAAGCAATATAATTGCGAGCAGCGAAGGGCAGGCAGAGACACAAGCCCTTATACAGAGGAAGGCGAGAGACTACGCTGACCCCGACCCAGAGACCAAATATGACAGTTGCCGGCAAAAAAGAAAATACTATCTCCAAGCACCAGCCCCTAATCCCATGAAGGGTTTCCCATAATGTAATGCTCATCGGACTTGAAAGACTTACATGAAAGTCGTCTGCATATAACAAAACGCGGCGAACAATGGGGACCTTCCTAAGTTGCCTTTCTGCTTCTTCCAGGTCGATGAACTCCCCTTCAGCAGTTAACACGCTTCGGGACAGGGTGCCGATCATCAGCAGTGGAAAATCACTTCCAGCGGAAGCTGCCACTAAACCTGTTCTATACATGCCTTGATTGGTTATCTGCCTCTGGAAAGCTGTTTGGTGGCGGTAATATCCTGAACACTCCGCAAGGCAATTGCACTACCGTTTGTTGGTACGCCACAGGAGACACAGCTGCTTTATGAAGCTGAAGGGCAACAACAGAATAATTCTGTGAAGCTAAGATAATATGCAGTCTAACTATCTGCATTGATTTTACTGAAGAAAAAAATTACTACCGTAGCGTATGCCTCCTCAAAGGTAGGAGATACAGCATGGGCTTCGCATTTCATCGCAACATTGTGATGGCAGAGGACATCCGTATGCAGGGTGCCCCAAAAAATTGACTTGAAGCTAGTCTATCCTAAATTTGTCAAGCATGTGCACCATACAAAAGAATCTGTTTGCCACGAAAGTGGCACTAATAGACAGTCCGTTATTGCACTGCTTACCCACAGACACGCAGGCCCCCTGGATCACAATTTCACCCCTGCACATCACAAAAAATTCGCAAATCGCTGTCAGTGGTTCTATCCGATATAAGGCAGCTGAACGATGTGCGAAGGTAGGCAATACCTATAATTGCAGAACATGGACTAGGCGTGCCTTATTAGTTGGAGCACGTGCTAAGACGGTGTGCACATATGCAAAGTGTGCGTGATACAAGATATGCGACTGAAATAGACGCATGTGCTTCCTGCCACTGTAAATAGCTAATAGGCTCTAAACCCACAAGCTGCGCATGGCTAAAGCGGAGCCAGGTCATGCAGTGAAATCGGAGTTGACACGCACTCTGTAACAACGTGGCCTCTGCGGTTCCCGACAGCGCTGAGTCGAAACCCATCAAAATCCGTGGCATCGCTCGCCAGGTTTTTGAATTCAGTGGACGCTTCACCGGACGCATCTAGAATAAGATGTGAAGTATGTCCCGGCCGACCCGACGCTCCATCTGCGTGGAACTCCATGAGGCTGGCCTCTTCTGCGGGACTGAGTTTCTCGAAGGATACGGCCACCACTGGGGACACCCAACCCAAAGGCGCCGCACGTATTCTCTGGACACTGCTAGAGATCAGTGATTCGCCATTCTGCTGCCTACTTGAAAACGCAATGCCGGTTTGAGGAGAACAGCAGGCCTACGAAGAAGCAGAAGAACTAATGAGTACGTGCTGAATAAGCACCTTTGTGAGGTCCGTCTGCACCATTGGTCGCATAGCTCGAATACGACACTCTAGCCGTACAAGGGAACTGAGGATATGTCGCAAAGGATGAGTTGCCAGGTCCTAACACAGCTAACACAGCATACATCCCTCCTCCCTGTTTGAAGACGTACATGGACAACGATTATCGAGTATAAAAGCTGCAACTCCTTTATAAGTTCGCTCGACGCTAACGAAGGGGCTGCGATGACAGTGTGAACTTTCGCGAGCAACATCTTCAGTTCTTTGAACGGCTGTGCACGCGCAGCAAGAAAGTCCACATACCGCCATAGATCTAAATATCTAAGATGCTATGTAGAGCTATTCTGGAACCACAAGGCACATGCACACTGGTAGTCGGAAATGTGTGTAGCTGCCAGGAAGCACTAAAGATGACGCATCGGGAAACTTCTAATGAGTTGTTCTTTGGTCGGAATTGCGTTGTACTCAGCTACTTGAAATGCAACTAACCGTCTGCCGAAGTAGGTCGAGATCCCCCGTCCGCCAATACGAACGCGCTCTCCACCGCAGTTTCAGTATAGTGATGAAACGACGCAGCCTCCCCATCTGTTTAAGTGCACGTCGAGCCTGCATGGTAATGTAGGCAACTGCAACCGGCCTAGCGAATCGCGGCATCAAACAAGACGTTACAGTGCATTGTGCCTAAGCTGCAGAGGGGATTTGCTTACGGCTGCATGTAGCAAATGTAAGATTCCTCCTGAAGCGGCAACAATTGTTGGATTTATGTAGCCTACATCTTCCTTCAAGGTGAGCAATCCCTGCGGCAGCAAGAGCTCGACTTCGTGTATCTACTTAGCAAAACGTTCGTATTGTTATACCTGCCCCCTTACAATCGCTGCTACTATTTCGTACTTCATATCGTATACAGTTAGCCGTTGAATCCCGCAGATATATAACTTACTTCGGCAAGAGGATAGAGCAGAATTTATATACAGATGAACTTGGTGCAACTACGGGCCCTTGCAGGACAGGGGTGGCGTTGCTGGATGTGAGCAAAATATGTGAGCGGAATACCAGCTAGGGTCATATCTATGACTCACACGATGGGCAAAAGCCATAGTAGCCCCTGCTCGAATGATCGCCAGATGAAGGACACGTTGATGAATCGAGGCTAGGGAGTCCACACAAAGAACCCGGTCAGCTACACGCACGCCAAAGAACAATCCACAACATATCGAAACTATGTGCGCCGCCCACTAAACAACAGCAAGCAACATATAAGAGCACTACATAAGGAGGGCGTGCTCCTAAATACAAAACCAGCAACTGAGTAGATATCTCAGAGGCAGTGGTGAACTGTTCACCTTCGACGATAGACACGGCTCCCACACTCCAGTCCGTTAGTGTGCCCAGAGAAGCCAAAACATTTTCATTTGTCAACATCGCGCCGTTGAATGGCATGGATAGGGCTGAGAAGAACAGCGCATATCGGCCGTGCATGACCTGTGGCAGCTGGAATCATGGCTCCTAGCTGGCAAAAGCTGGCTAATTCTCCCTTTGCATGGCCCTCGAGAATACTTCCGCCACGCAGCAGTGCCATGGAGAGCTTTGAGCTTGCGCCAGGCAAGAGATCTCCCCAAGGATTGACAAGAGAACAACCCGCAACTGCAGCGAAAGAAGACTCTGGACTACTTACCCCTGGGGTAGAGGACAGCATGAATCTCGGCAGCGTAGGAGCTTGATTGGTTAACTGCTCCCTGCCTCTGCTCCTCTACACTCTGAGGCAAGCGTAGGATACATTGTACAATGGCAAGCTCTGCTGCTCCACATGTGCTGCACACAGATGTAGCGAGCGATAGCTGTGAGGGTGGCTCATTCTACTAATATCGGATACTTCCCACGACCCGTCAACTGTTCGAAATCGAATGTCGCAAGCAAACAAGTGCTTCCCGGGGAATTACCCTTGCATTGGATGAGTCAGCAAGATCCCAGAAGTCCATAACGGTCAGTTGAAGTGCTTTAGCTCGTTGTAGAGCATGCTTCCCCACCTAAGGTATGCAGCAGTTGGTGCTAGGGCACAAACATTCCTGCTGGATTGTCGAGGCTTCCAACTCTTAAAACCACTTTTGCTTTGTTGAAGGCCCCAGGAGGCGTCTACAACTACGAGGAACTGACTATCATAGTATAGGCAACCCTCAGTATTAAAATTCGACGAGCAAACTATTTATTCATATGCAATCTAGGGGACCATTCGCCTATAACAATTACCGCGTCAAGAGAAATGACCGTCGAAAGGCTGGAGAGCTGTCCCTTCTCAAGCAGATCCAGCACCATATCAAGATGCTGCCAGTCGGCAAAAAGATGAGTCATTTCTGCAGGCACACACCAAGCCTCACAAGCAGCCTGGGAGCCAGCTACTTTAGTGAGGGAGACACCAGATCACTGGATGCTTCCCAAGTGCCGAAGCATTGGCTTAACCGCTGTCCGCCTGCGATTGACGTCCGAGAGAGAACGGCGTTTTTAGTTGTGGCAGCTGCTACAGATAGCAACCGCTGCCGCCGCAGTACAGTACTGACTCACGCGTATGCACCATGACTTCCAAAAATCGACGCGCATTCATATCGGGATGCATCGGCACGACCGTTAGGCCATATGCCGCGGCTACTCGCGCACACACAGAAGCACATATTATTCAACATGAAAACCGTTGCGATGATCAGATGTGCCCAAAGCATGTATATAGCGTTCCATCCACCCTTCTTCACACGCCGACGGCCCCAAAGGCGTGCATCAAATAGATAGTCTGTAAACTCCCAAGGACTTGCCACCAGCTTGACTAGCATCTCTATTACGCCTTACCGCCAAAGTCAGAGAGGAGCAACTCCACGGAATTAGTGGCCCACGTTCCCACAAGTCTTAGCGACTCGTGTACCCCGTCACGCTGAGGGAGCTGTGAATTAGGGACCATACTGTCGAGTGATGCGCCAATTGAAACGGCGAGCTCGTGGCCCTGCAGGACAACTCTGGAAACGAGAACCAAATAATCGAGGACCCTATAGTCCAAATTACTCTTCAGACTCTTGAGTGGCCCCAACACAATCCAGATTAGCACTCAACCAACTAGTTTAACACGCTGGGGAGAGCTGCCATGAGCAGTGTGCGTTAAAACCGTGCCTGCTGGTATGTTATCACGCCGAATTCATTCCTGTTGTCAGGTTGTGCGAACAAGAGCCACGGGGAATTCCCGAAGAGAGCCGCAGCCCTTCGCAGAAAATCGAAGCTGAGATAAATGCATCAACACATGCTTTCTAATCAAAAGTATCAAAAGATCTACAAGAGTACTTCCAGCTGTACACAAACCTCTATGGGTTTCGGCTCGAAGAAGCTAGCCCGCAGCAGTTAGCCCAGCCATACGGAACTCAGAGGCACTAGTGCCCGTACGCAGCGTGGGAATGAAGTCAACAAGTCAGTGTCAATTCATGCCGCAGAAACGCGCAGATTAAAAGAATGTAGCTCCGTCATCCTCATCCACCCGTGCGCGAGACGAGATACTGATCGACCTTTTTGAATTGATGAGTTTCAGATTGAGAACGCGACCACTCCACACGGCAGACGATGACCAAGATACACACCGCTACCCCGCCAAGCCGTCTATGATGATAAGACAAAACAGTACCAAGGATCCCAAAATCTTACTCGGCTACATTCAAACGCACAAACTACAAGTGTGTAGGGTAAGCAAGACTCACGGGCGCTTGATGGATATATTTTTATCTGTAACAGTTGTTGGGCCATCTGATAATGGAATCCAAGTATCCTCGAAGGGGCTGAATGCTATGTCTGCATGCTCGGTTCTGTTCTGAGCATCCGGATACAACTGATCCGTGGGTTTGGAAGGGAGCTCTTCCTGACTTGAGTAGGATTGGGTAAAATCAAGAGGTCCAGCGCTATTTTCGTCTTGAGGTAAAGGCGGAGATTTCCCGTTCTCCAAATCTGTTGGCTCCCATCCAGCAGCATCATAATTCCTCACGCGCTCACCCAGGTCCGTCGCTTGCTCATCCTCCCCTGGGGAATCGATGTGTGCCGAAACCGTCAGGATGAGGTCAGTGTGAAAGCTGGGTAGCAGCAAAATTATCCAGAGCAGCAAAGAGTGGACCAGCAGCCAGCTTGCAGTAGAGTCTCGATGGCGCTGTGCAGCCGATGATAGTGCTACGCCAAGAATACCCATTGCTGAGGCCAACAAGGTATGCCCACGCTCTGCAATGCCAATCAAGTCGCCCCTTGTGTATGGTGGCGTCCACATGCCACGTTTCCGCCCAAGACTAGCATGAAGCCTTTTCGTTTGTCGCCATAAACCGATACTTTAAAAATGAAACCGCCTGTTCTGCTTTCATGATTATGTGAAAATGGGTGTTGTAAGATCGTATGCAGTTTAAAAGCTGGCGAAAAAATGGCATTTGCCTGAGAAGCTGGATTCAATGGACAATTGATAGCTTTCTGATCACAAAATCCCTCGTTAGGCTCCGCAATCTCAACTCTGGGGGCTCAGGATGGCTCAATACTTCGGCTTACCTCTCGTGTACTATTATATATGCAGTAAAATGTGCAGCCTTCCCATCATAGTTCCTATTCATGGTCTAGTCTGGATGCATTGGAGCAGGGAGTACAGTGGGCGATCGATGCGCTCACTGCTGGCATGATGCGAGAGTTGGGAATTTTTCGTTGCTAGTCATAGTTAATTGTGGTGCCATAGTATTGTAACACAAAATCACATGTGGAATGTAAAAGAGCTCAAATTCTGAGAAAATTCATTGTCGACAGTGGACAATTCAGGGGCTGAGTAGAGGGCACAGGATACGCAAAAACGGCAGCGGGTTTCGTGGTTTCGGTGCCTTTCAGGATGTGTTACACGACGGCTAGATGATCTGTTGGATTCTTCTTTGCATTTAATTAGCTTTGCTGTATTCTTGATCGGTATAAAATCTTTTTGATGCTTTGCCGGATGCCTCCAGATTGTTGTACACAGTGGCTGCCCTTTAATAACAAATATACTGTCAGATACAAATGTTTCCGTTTCACCCATGTGTCATTTCGCTGCTACCAACATCATCGCCTGCAAGCTAAGCAGGACACAGGCCGCATCAGTTCAATAAGACACGATGTTTTGTTACATGCTGAGCTGCTCTTCACCCTAATGCCACGTTTCCTGCTTCAATCATATCTGTAAGAAGTTTCATGTCTCTGTTCCATTTAGAAAGCTGCTAGGCATTAAGACAACGGAGGCGCAATTTCTGGAGCGTGGCGCATGCAAAGCGTGCATTTCTACCGAGGGCGGGTTTTGAGCTGCTCTTGCTCTCCCAGTACCGGCATGCCAATGATCTCTGCCTTCCCCGTCACATGCAACCTAGGTGAAGGTGCACGTAGATGCATTTAAAGACAAAATGCAACTTGGGCCATGTGTTGCCCCGGGGTGGCTACTCTTTGTTCTCTTGTTCGTGTTTTGCTTAAGCAGCATTGTGTATTCGTTTGAATTATTGGCAACATGCCAAAGCCCACGTCTGTTCTTACCTCCGAGGAATCAGCACCCCGGCCTGCGGCTGCAGGGGTCTCTTCGAAGGTGCACCGCGTTCAAATGGCCGGCATCAAGAGTTCCTGAAGCCGTCATGCACAGCTCGATCGGCGTGCATTCTTCGTCTCCTGCGACGAGTGGGGATGATCCAGGAGAACTGTCGGTCTTAGGAATAAATGAGGTCATGAGGAAGCAGAACTGCCGAAGTCACAAGGCATTGGGTGCAGTGATGGAACTGTTTTGCTTCCCTAAGCCGAAGCTTAGCTCCATGTGTGGTCTGAGTCCTGCGCTGCTACCCAGAGGACAATCAGTGATGCTCCAGCTACAGGAAGGCCTGCGAAAACTTCAAAGGGAACAGGGATTTGAGGAGGTAAACGACTTTACACGCGGAACGGGTGCAATACCATGCGTGGCACGTATTCGTTCCTGGGCAATGTCATCCCAGCCGCAGAGGTGACCAGCTCTCAACGCATAAAGCTTTATGCTGTGTATACGTGGCGCAACTTATGTAGCCTGCTACCAAGATGTTTGCGTGCATGGAACTTCTTAGGTCCGTACGGGCTCATTAGCTCAGGCTTACCTGTGGCATCGTAGCGGCCACTTGAAGCACTTCTCCAGCAACATGTATGCCATAACGAATCCGAAGCCTGCTCAAGGGGCTGAAAGGGTCTCAGGCGAGGTTGACTTGGTGGATTCACCGGCGCAAACCGAGAATCAACTTGAACGAAACCGGGAAGATAATCTGTCTTGCGAAGATTTCGCGACATCCTATCTGTTGAAGCCAATGAGCTGCCCGTTGCATTTATCCCTTTTTTTCGACAATTCTGTGAGTGTAATCCTACTGAACCTTCCGGAAGATGATCCCCCTACGATACTTTTGGTGTTGAGGGGAATTCGTGGCGGAAGGGTTCCTTTCCGTCTATCCCGTACACCACACTGCTTCGCAGCAGGGGCTGTTTGTCGACTACGTTGGAGATGTACTGTGGCATGTCAAGCGGGTGTGGGCATATTTTAGGTAAGAGTAGGGTCTGCACTGCCCATGCGCATAAGCGAGTTCGGCCACGTGTACAGGAGAGAGGTGCCTAGTGCCCTATACGGCCTACTGCGCATGCGCGAATTCACGCAGGTACTCAGCGTTTACACGAACAACCCGATCCCTGAAGAAACCTATTAGCTCCAGTGGGACGTTTTGGGATCGGCTGCGTGTTGTGAACTAGGGGCGTATACGTCGTGTTGCTTAGGGGAAGGTTTTCCTCATGGCAAACACCCCAAAACATTTTACTGCTATGTGCAGGATGACGGTCATATTTTGTGCCGCATGTCTCAAGCGGCTGCTGAAGTAGATACTTTTCTCACTGCATGTCAACGATTGTACAAAGGAACTGGGTTCCGGTGGCGTGATGTGGCCTTTCGTCTCTCCACGAGGTAACCAAGTTGCCTATGTCAATAGGTGGTAGCACGCCGGGCGCGAAGGTAGCTATTTTTGGGGGGGCCAAAGGGATCATTCAAGGTACTTTCGGACGTTCCTACTTTCATGCCTTGTCGCTGTGTTTAGGTGTAGGTTTGTGGTTACCACATTGGTAAGCAATAGACTGTGTGTTGGATCTCCGCAGGCCAGAAAGCAGTCAAGGCTCAGATCAGGAGTGGGCCCACGCAGAGGTGTGAACTGCACCTTTTGCACTGATTGCATTCTGTGTGGCTCCGTATTCCAGCCTTGGAACGTTCTAGCGTCCTAGCTTGAGAAGATAGCCACATTGCTGAGAGCAGCCAACTGAGCAGGCAAAAAGTAATGGGGAATGTACATGCATTGTAGTTCGCGTCGTAAGCTGCTCTGTCGTGCAGGGATTGCTGCGCTCTGGCTTAGAAAGGTTGAAGCTCTCATTTACGATGGCAAGCGGGGAGGGCGCCTTTTACGGCCCGAAGATAGATATTCTCCTTCCAGACGTTGATGGCCGCTTGTGGCAAACTGGAACACTTCAGGTACTACTTGAAATAACATCCGGCTCTCTTCAGAGGCTCCCGGTGGGATGATCGCTGGTTTAAAAAGAAGGCAAACAGACAATGGAGGCGGGGTGGAGTGCTTCATTATAGCTACAGCACAGCGGCGGAGCGTCAGCAAGTTAGTGGCCTTTCTACATCGGCTGACTCGTCAAAGGCTGTCGTACGGTCTCGCCTAGCACACCACCTCAGTACACTTCCGTATAAACCTGCGACGGCCTATTGACTTCCTCAGGTCGACATGTTCTCCCCTCGCGCCTTTGGCCTCGAACCAGCCCCACGCAGTGATGACCCTTTGTGCCTTCTTCATCGCGCGATGTGCGGCTCTCTTGAGCGTTTTCTTGGTCTTGTTTTAGAATATACTAATGGGCATTTGAGCCCGTGGCTGGCAGCCACACAGGTACGCAAAAGTAGATTGTCGGACATTTTTACTATGCGCAGCTGCCTCCGGCCCTAAAGCACCCCAGTGTTTTTGCAAGTCTCCTCGCAGGTGGCAGTGCTCAGTGTTGGACGGGTGCAAACAGAGGAGGTAGAGGCGTTGGGTAGGCGGCTGCGGAAGGCTGGTATTCGCGTGTCAATAGACACACGCCCGGTGCACATTTCGAGAAAGCTAAAGTACGAACAACGCAGATGCTCAACAAGAAATTACTAGTATTTACAGTTTTCGGCAGCATTTACACCTCAGCTCCCTCCCTGCGATAACTGTCGTGCCTTCCTTTGGATGCCCTTTCCATCAGGTGTTTTTCTTAAAATCATGCGGGAGTGACTCAGGTTACAGCTAAAATATCGTACTCCAGAGGTGTGGCTATTGGGGGCGACAGACCAAGAAAAGAGCACCGTCACCGTTAGGAGGTAAGTCATGAGTGGTATTCTGTAGCTACTCAGTAAAGATTTGATTATATACTCGAGGCTTTGGTACCACTGATTGATCTATCACGTGACCCTGGCGTTAGATCTTTTCCTCTTAGCATATTGCAGTCCTGCTGCTGTTTAGTGCTTATCACTCTTTGTGGTGCGATCTATAGGTCTAATGGTCAGCATGTCGCCCTGCCTGTCGCAAGGGCACTTGCAGGGGCAAAAAGGAGGGCGAAAATGCCGTTTTAGTTGTGCGTTTCGTCATTGAAGTCATTAGGTTTTTGACTTAATCCTATGCAGATCTGCAGAAGTCGGGTGACATGCTGTCTACTTGTGGTGTTGCCCCAAAACATTTTCGGCGTTCACTTGGAGCGTATACTTGAGTCGGGCATCTTGTATTGTTGGGGCATACTCTAGATTTTAAGCAGGTCCCCTTACGTTTTATGCCCTGCAGTTCTGTCCTCCACAGTCTACGTGATCACACTTTAAGTCGTGCAGAACTCGTAAGCGTCTTACACTGGCATTGCTTAAGACCAATAACAAAGCAGCCATAAAGGTGGTGATTCGAGTCAACCCCTTTAGGTGGCGTGAAAATGTCGCAGGCCTGACCTTTTAGCATATCGCAGGAAATTTGCATTTGTTACTTGTTTCTGAAACCCACCTTATGTAAAGGAATTACACAGCTAGGCCTGCACGCACTTACGAAGCTTGATTACTCCTGAACTACGGCATTTTGAGTCTGCTCGTTTTACAAGGAAAGTGAGAGCGGGCTCATTAGAGATGTGAAGCATGCACTCTCCGGTCCACCTAAAAATGCTTCCTGAGGGTCAGAATATCTGTGTGCATTGACGGGAGCCGTAGACAGCGAGTTCAACACACCACCACTCGGCAGTGGTAGCAGGCAGTCGATTCGCTCAAATGTTACTTGGTACATTGGATTTTACAAAACACAGCCCCTGTGTGGGAACGCAGAGTTGCCCTAGTAGATACAATTCAAGAATGTCACGTTCCTTTTTCCGCATACTGTAAAGGCCAAAGGTATATGCCGACTTAATGGCCTGAATCACTCAAATTAAAACGGTTCGTGGCTTTCGCCGCTGCATTTGTTCCAGAAGGGATGCAAGGTGGCAGATAATACATCTTGTATGCCATTTCTACAGATCAAGCCCATGACAAGGCAAGTTCGCCAATTCTGATAGTGGCGAAGCAGGCTATTTCGGCTTTCTTCGTAGAGACAATGACGAGTACGACTTTACGAACCTTATGACTCTTTTCGTCTGTAGGAGTCATTAGGTGCAAAATGATGCGTGGGATCCTGTGGGTCGGTTGCGAAACAAGCCAGCAAGCATGGCCGGTTCTCTTGTATGTCTGTTCCTCTAGCACCTCAGGTGGGGCAGGCAACGAGTCCATGCAAGAACCCATTTCTCCTTGAGATCCGCTGCATGATGCACATTTACCTCAACGTAATATGAGTTATGAAACATCGACAAACAACAAAAGTCGCGCCCTTTCACCTAACCTGTATCGCAGTTCAATGTGCACTTCGACCTGCTCATAAGGAGGCAGAATGTGGGAATTATCAGTCATGAGAACCCATGCATTCTTCTCGTACCCGACATGGGGGACGAAGACACGCAGGTGGCTCCTTCTGAAAGCACATGCTGCCACAATATCTGCAAGCCGGCTACGCAGATACCTTCCAATAAATATTGCATGTCATTATGGAATCCTGTTAGGAGTAGGGTGGTCCGTGTGTGTCCGGTGTTTCTCGTCCTGAGGACGACACAGTCACCCCATCCGGACTGGTTTCTTCATACGAGCCTCCCGAACCTCCGTGACCTGTGAAGAATCCAAATACCAGTGTCAGCAAAGCGCTCAGAGCATCATGCGGGGGAAACCAATATAAGGCTCTTTTTGCCAAGATTTTAAAACACTATGATGATGCAGGGGGTACTTTTGTAAGGCTTACTGTAGTCTGTGATTGAGCTCCATAAAAGAATTGCGCCGTCATCTCCAGCGGATAGTAGACACACAGGGTTGCAAGAATGTACCCAGGCCACTTGGTTAACTGCTGCTGCGTGACCTCTTAGTTGCTGCATCATGCAGCCCCATACACGGTGCCATATGTAGATCTGAGCATCTGAGGGGCAGCCGAAAGGAATGCAGACATGACGCAACCCTGCAACTGGAAACGGGGTGCTACTGTTTGAGGCGCCGTCTATTCGCTGGATCATTTAGTCCTACAATACTACGCCCTGTTAATGGTGCCTGAGTTAGCTTGCATAAAGACCTCCTAGAGCGTTCGAAAATTTTAGGTCGATGACCATGTTGGTCTTCTCGATAGATTACCCTCTGAACCAGATATTACAAATTCCTCTGAATGACCACCGAAGGCAGGACGAATCGTTAGCCTGCCAAGTTTGTGGCCTCTATAATTCTGCACTGTTTTGCGCTCGTCCATGTCCCAGAGCTGCAGCACCTACGTTAACGTGGAAACACAGACCAAGAGGAAAAAGACGGAGCACGCAGCTAGAGTCACTCCGACTTGTGCATTGATGCTCACGGAGGGGAAGGAATACACAACACAGTTATGCTTGTTTCGACAATATGGGAAAAGGCTCAGAGCCCTGCTCCGACATTAGCATATTGGTAAGAAGCTTACTGGAGGGGTATTTGCTGTGCTTATCAAAATTTGGTTACAGAATTTTGAAGGACATGCTGCAACGACCAGATCTTTTCCATGAACCCTGAAATACGGCAGCACCCAAACTGAGAACTGAAAATTACCCTGCCTGCTGCGACTCTTCGGCCGCTGCCCTCTTTTGGCACCGCAATTTCTGGGGCAACTGCATTGACAGCAAGAGAAGTTACAGCAAATAAATTGGAGACAAACAAACCTCAAGTCCCGGGCTACACTCAGTGGTGCCTAAGGGCGAAAACATGCTGTCGGCTCTACTTGTACCAGAAAGTCTCTTCTTTAGTGACCAAATCATACACTTTGGCCTGGCGGTCAGCAAAGAAAACCATGACGCTTTCTCTATGTGGAAGGAGGAATCCTTCCTGAGGTCTGGCAGGTAGGATCCACTCGTATTCTACCAAGTGGGTTACTGCCAGTGTGGAAGCCTGAAGTAGCACCAATGTCATGGTCCTGTCAGATGCCATAGAAATCAATCGTTTGGATCCTGGTACCCACTGCAGTGCGACAAGAGAGCCACCATGGGTACAGTAATCGCCAATGCGCCGACCTTCTTCCCATGCCTCGATAAATGCACTTTCCCCTCCGGCCGCAAGGAGGGTTCCAGTAGTGTCCCAATCCAAGAAAGCAGCAGGGCTCGCAAGACGCTGAAGCCTCCAAAGTAATCGGCAAGTGCCAATTATCTGGCCTTTTTCGAGCAACGGACGGGGATGCGTCTGCTCAAGGCGCATGAGCACGTCGTTGTCTCCGTTCAACCAAGTAGAGAGCCATTTGGCACCCAGCTGCCCCCGGTCGAAGTGGTCCGTGGCTCTCGACTGTCCGGAAAAGGTGCTTTCCCATATGGAAGTGTCAGTGCTCACTTGCCATACACAAACCGACCTGTCTGACGATCCGGATGCCACCAGTACTTCATTTGTGGATGCTTGCCTTGGTGCTACTGAAATTGTCCATACTGCCTTACGGTGCGCGTGAAGACGCCCCACGCAGCACTCTGGGAAAAGCGGGATTTCACAACGGTGGGGTTCAAGAATAGTGTCCTTTGCGGAACACTGAGACTCATCGTGCAACGGGCAACATAGAATCTGAAAGCGCCGCGCATGAGCCAGAATCGTCGCTAGCCTTGATGGTTGCATAGCCACAACTGACGGCAGAAGGCAGGTAAGGCGACTAAAGAGCTGATTTCTGCTTAAGCTGGATATTTGCAGCACGTGACCCAGGAGGTCACTGCCCTGATACATAAGTAATGATGCGCACTCATGGACTCTCTCGATTGTCGCTGCGTCGAATGCTGAGGGTCTGAGATCCCCTGAGAATCATACATGTTCACAGAGGGGTTGTCGCTTTACTCGTGAGCACCAATATGGCATTCCGAAGCGAAGTGGTTCAAAAGAAGTGACTGGTACGGTGCTACTGTCGCAGCCTTACGCCTCAAACACTGCATCTTTGCTTCCAAGGAACTGTAAGGATCTATGACCAGCTCAAGGTATTTGTGCTGCATAAGCAGAAACCAGCACCCCTGCCTCGTCAACTGCTCAATTGGAAGACTAAGGAGAGACCTTCCGGCATCGACCCAGTTGCCATCCAGTACGTGTCGTTGTAGATTACGCATGTCAAGAGGGAGCAGCTCCACTCCACTGGTCTTCTCCAGAGAAGCCACGATATCCCTGACACATCAGCATCGCCAAATTGAGTGCATCCTGGAACTTAAAGAGCTGGCGAGCCTGTACACGCCTGTGTATTGATAGAATACCAGCAGTCTTTCTCGTGGTCCTGTCTGGTCACACACCTACCTGTAACCCATCTCGTCTAAAGTCTGGAGAATCAGTCTCAAGACTTCCTTTTTGTCAAATCCCCTCCATTTGTTACTAGTTTCGCCTTCCTTGGTGCCGGAAACATGCATCCCCGTTAATGGCAATGGTTGTGGGCGAGAGGCACCCCAACTGTCAGACGCTGTATCAAAGGGATCCATTATAGCTTCATACGTGCTCTTTTGCCACAGATAAAGGGATATTATAGAGATTCTGTGGGGGATAGCCGCTGTAAAGACATCGTGATCCAGTGGTACACCCACGTGACCTCAACTTGTAAGAATTACCTCTTAACTGGAAAGGCGCTTAGCGGGAATAGCGCTGAAGAAGGAGGCGGGTACCTGTGAAAGAATGCAAAAACTTGCGATAATGCGCCTGCTAAGACTAGCTGCTTCGCCACCCACGGTCTGGTCTTTCAGGCTAAGGGTTTATATGTGCATACAAGGAAAATAAGCCATCCTAGCTCCCACAGCATCAGAGGATGATTTTACTTAACATACACTAAACATGAGCAGTTGAGTCGCCTGTGTCGTTGGTAGGACAAGGCGAGCTTCCGGAGTGTGTTACCTCCGCCTCCCGGTACCGTCAAGCACAGTGACGCATGCACGTTGAGTGAATGGCCAGCAAATAATGGACTGTTGCCCGCCATATTGCCGCTTGTTGATTTATTTGCATATACTTTTAGTGGTTATGTGCATGAAGAGCTCCCGTTTTCGAGGTTTTTGGCGCTGACTGTGTCGCCACTACAGCACGTGTCTCCCTGAAAAGTGAGATTCTTCGCCTGCCGAAAACACCCCTTCCTACTGAATGCCATAAAACCGGGTGGATCTTTGGATTTACAATGGGGAGGTCAGTGCGTGCATGATTGAACTGCATCCTTCCACGGCTTCCTGATTAGTGGTAACCCGCGTGGCGAATCGCCTAGATGCAACTCCGTGCTGGTGCGACCGGCCACAAGAAAGGAGTGATCAACATAATGAGGAGATTTAGAGGTAGAATATGGAGTTGATCTAGAGCTGGGTACCTTATATGCATGCTGAACCTCCCCGCTGCCCTGGGTAACGACGGATAGTGCTCTACGTTGCCCATCTCCATGTGCGATCAGATTACAAATTATAAAACCACTAGCTGGTGGCAAACCTCGAAATTCTGCAGTGTATCCTGGCAAAATTGTAACGTGACTTTCAAACGAGAACAAAGTGACCTCCCACTTACGGCACAGCCGGCGACCACAGTCTACACGAGATGTATTGGAAAGCTCCACGATGTTCTGGGGGACACCTAATTAGGCTTGCTCAGGTCTTCTCACTACGGGGCAGCCCATTCGTAGAGCTTTAGTACTCTGAACTCTCCATCGTTGGGAACCTACGAGACTTAGAGAATAGTGTCCAGTCCCGAGCAGCACAATGGCTTTCGACGCGCGAAAAGCGTGGATCAAAAAGAAAGTAATGGGCACCATGCAGCTACAGGATCTCAGCTTATGGGAAGCCCTGATGTCCCGGGTAAGCGTGGGTGAGCTTTCGGGGAAAGGCGAATTCTTTGGGGACGCGGAAAATAGATCGAGCAAACCAACGCAGTGTTTGCTTACCCACATGTGAAATCCAGCCAAACAGCGATTCCGCCATCTATTCTTCAGCATGCAGCCACGGAGGCATTAATGAGGTTGGCAACCATTGTGAGTTACGATGAATGTGGAACACAGGAAGCGCACACGGGCGACAAGATACTACAGCAATTTTTGGAAGAAGGAAGAATAGGGACAGCATTATTCTTTGCCATTACTAAAGTTGAGGGTTCCCAAGTGAGTTGACACCAATACTTCGTCACAACAGACTGTGAAAAATTTTTTAAGTATTTGAAGTGCCTCAAAGGTGCATGCAACTGTTTCATCCATCAGCCTACCAGATTGCCCGTTCGTCAGTGCACATATGGCTAAAGGTTTGATCTAAGTCCCATAGTAGGGTGAGCACACCCTAAACTAGGGGGCTCCTTTGGCAAAGTAAAATGCACAGATCACGTTGCTTTTCAACGAAATCGAGCCAGGCTTCAACAAGCACAAGGCATCAGTGACGAACGCACTGTGCTTTCCAGACAGTGATTCTTGACATGGACACTAGGCCACTGAGAACATATAGCGATTCCAACGTCCAAGCCTACACTCTCAAGCTCTGCTCCGGGCAAATTGACTTAACTGGGAAGGTATGACACCAATGCGTGTGGATTCACATCTTGATTCTCGACTGCGAGGCTCTAACATACCCGCTTTTCCATGATGAATGACTTTGTTCCTTGTCAGCCCCTCAGTTGTAATGCAGTTAGGATACCCTGGCTGACAGAGGTAGCCGATGTGCCTGCGATTAGGGCGTGGAGGAGATGAGCCGCTGCATTCGGCTAGGCCTAACTAGATCTGATGTTCTCGATGATCTCGCCCTCCTGTTAAATGGTCTCCTTCTGCCAGTCCTGCATGGCCAAACTGAGAGTTCTAAGAGGGAAGAAATAGAGGAATGCAGTCAGGATTCGTCAGTAGAATGCGCCAGTTCACCGAATAGCACGTCGATTCCCACCCAACGTCTGAGATTAGGGCTTCAAGAATCCACGTTTCCGAACAACCCAGGTCTTCGAGAAAACGCATTGGTATGATGATGGTCAATTCAGTGCAGTTCCTTCCGTAGAATCGCCCAATGTTGGAGAAATTAGCACATTTAATCTGACGGCACTGTACCACTTGTTAGTTCGCATCCAACTATTTGTGTATTATCTAGGATACTGGCAGTGACGACAGTGAAGTTCCAGAGCTGTCTGAAACGTGCTCCGAAAGAGTTGCGCCCAAATCAACAACAGAGGAAATGACGAATGTTGGGCAAGACGAATATACCAAGGCATTTTCGGATGCATGTAGTGCGGTGGACGACCCTCCACACAGAACTAGTTCACAAGAAATTGCATATGGCATGGATCTGGAATTCAAGCACAAATCAGTAGGGGCCACAAAGGAACTACTGCAGCATATTTTGACAGCGTCAAGTAGAATGGCGGCGGCACTGCCAGTATCAGTGGCTGAGACCCCTCATTCAATTGTAGATCAAATTCCAACAGACTCTACTACGTTAGAAGAGACGGTATCTCGATGGCATAGCGTAAGCTAAAATTCAAGTTGGTTTACTCTTTAGTGTTCTCACTTACTTGGGAGCACTGTTGCTTTACTGCTGTCTGTTCCCTTTACTGCTAATTGTTCCTACTGCCGTACTACCTTGACCTTGTCAACAAATGACATGCTGTATGCCTTTGGGAATGTCTCTCAGCTAGTAACGAACCTCTTAGATACTGAAAGAAAGCGCACGTCAGACAACTTTCTTCCAGTGTCTGAGATCAACTTTTGGAAAGCCCGGTATAGACCTAAGACCACCTCAATTATGCTTTTGCCGCATGCGTAGAGTGGCTTTCTCCTACCACAGCAAGGCTTTTGAAAACTTTTACGACCTTGCATTTGAATCACGCTTCTTAAGAGCGCTACGCACTACCAAAAAATGTAGCTGCATCTTATTTGGTCTCGGTACGCATTCGCATATGCTCTTTGTTGTATTGCCTCAGGTATGCAGCGGTATCCATACTCTACGAGCTGCTTATCACGCCAGGGTGTCAGCAGGTACTCAAGCGGTACGAGCAAGCTTATCCAGGATCAACGGTGCTACCAGAGCTTAGGAAAGCCCTCGACGAGCTTGAGCATCTGAACATGGAATCTCTCAGCAACGTTCGCTTCCTGTCGACCCTTGAGAGGTCGTATCCCACTTAATATGCCAAAGTGTACAGATAGGCTCATATCGTGGCTGAAAAGCCGAATGATCAGCAGAGAGAGACTTGGGATGTAAGGCTGAAGTGAAAAATGTTGCACAGAAGTATGTCTTTGCTCATTTTGTGGAAAGCATTATTACCTTTTCTCTCGCAGGTACTTTGAAACATTAGAAACATGCGAAATGGAAGGCATGGCACGCACGATTGCCTCGCTCATGAATGCGCTACGCATGGTGTGGGTAACATCTCGGCATTTCACAACAGATGAACGCATGCAAGATCTGTTCGAAAGAATTGCATATCAGGTTGGTGCACATAACTGAATAACAGCATTAGTTTTGGAGTGAGGTGGTTTATAAGCACGCTGACACGTTGGAGAGGGTACTCTAGCTGTGCCAGCTGTGTACCCTGCGGCATCAGCTGGGAATGCGTGTTCACCAAGAAGTCCGTATAGACCAGCTTCTGAGAGGAGAGACCGCAGATGCCACCGTAATACTGCAGCGGTCTCGGATCATGCTTGAAACGTGGAAAGCAGAGTACTTCAATATGCGATCTCGTCTCGAAGAGTCAGAATGCAACCGAAGGTTTGCATAATGACTGAATAGCAGTTATTTGTCTTTGACCTTATCCTCCTAAAGCTGATTTTCTCACCCCTTCTTACCAGGTAGCGTCTTTTATTACGCTAGTTTGGTAGGCACTCAAAGGAGCGGAATAACTGTGCTTGTGCTCAGGTGGGAGTTTGACCGGCGCAAGCTCTTTCAGACTACGGATTATATGGCTTCAATGTGCTCCCAGTTTGAGAAGATTGCAAACGTAATTGGACAGTTCAAGAGGTTCATAGGCCCGAGGCTTCACTCTGTCACTCGTTCTCGCAGAGCGATTAACAGGCTCACTGGGAAAATACAGGTCTGTAGGCTGCTCGATACTATTTAAAATACAAAAAGAAGCATGCCGTATATGGCATAAGAGGCGCTTTATTTACTGCACTGGCCGTCTCTGTTTGTCCATGTCCAATACTTTGCGGAAACCGACAGTCACGAAACAGCTAAAAGAACACCTGCACCAGTGCGTACAGCAACGCAAATACCACCGTGTGAAACCTGAATGAATAAAATGTTCAGGCTCTGATTAGCTGTTTTGACCCCATTTCGGATCGTATTTTTAGCGAGGGATCTTCTGAAGAAGTTAGTGCAACTATGAAGAGTTTTTGGCAGCAAACCGAGGATCTAGAGGCTGAATGCATATTGTTTCTGGATACAAAATTTACCAAGCTTCGGTCAGCAGTCGGTGCATTTCAAATGTTGAAGGATTTCACCACTACGGAAAGCAGGCCGAAGATCAACATTAAACTTGAAGAAAAGTTTGTGGATATTTTAAAGCAATTCAGTATGCACTAGGCTGACACCGACTGCTACATGCATGTAGCTAGACCTCTTATCTAGCTGCTTGGTGCTGACAGCTGCAAAACGTGCTTTTGCTGCGATTCGCATCCCAGATACTGAAGTGGACCGCATGCGTAACTTGTTCGAACGCCATCATGAGAACCCTCCCATCCCAAACCATATGCCCCCTACTGCTGGTGCAATTTTGTGGTCAAGTGGAATTCTGCAAGCCCTGAAAACCAGTGTTTTGGCTTTTAAGCAAATGCCCGAAGTATTTGACTTCGATCAGGTCGAGCTCGTCTTCGGCAACTACCTGACCTTTGCAAAGGCGGTTACAGCCTATCAGAAGCATAGGGTGAAGGAGTGGCAGGTGTGCTGGCAACAAAGATGTTAGTGGTTTTGGTCGTGTTAGACGATGGTTACGGTGGAATCACTACATCCTTGATTCGCAGTATCACAGAAGGCATTGTCAGTGAAAGATGGTATTAACGGGGCTTGTTAAATAAGAGTTGTGGTCAAAACTGGGCAGGCTAATGCAGCGGTTGCTGCGACGGAGTGTCTCAAATCGTACGTTCTGCGGCGTGAAGCCAATGGAACTTACGCAGTTAATTTCAGCCCCAACGTGTGGGTTGTAATGCAAGAGGCTCGCCACCTCGATCAACTTGGAATAAGCGACGCCCCAGCAGCTGTGGTAAACGCAGCGCTGCACAAGGTGAGGAGCACATGGCATAGGTAGCAGGGACTGGTCCACAGTCGAAGTGGCGACATCCCGTGAAGTATACTTCTGATGCTATCTTCACTACTGTGAACCACCAGGAAAGGTTTTGCCAGCATTATGTACTTCTGGAAGGGCTTGTGAGCAAGATCAACACCACGCTTTCGAAGATAAACCCCGGCAACCAAAAGCTGCTTTCCCGCCAAATAGCTGAACTCCATAGGCAAGACATAGCTACGCATCCCCTTCGACGTTTGCGCTTGAGGTTTCCTTACACGTGGAAGCACGAAAAATCTATGGAAAATCCAACCTGCAAAACAGCATGACGTCTGCTGTGCCCAGCGTGTAAATCACTCTGGTACTGGCTTCACCGTGCTACCACACCGCGTAGTAACCCCAAGCCACAATGGGTGTACTCTGGGCTACGTGGAAATCTCTCTGCAGGGCTGTCCTTCCTGGCCTAACCACCTTAAATTGGACAAGCTTAGGGCTAGAGGATTTTGCGGGAACGTGCCGGAAATCGCTGATAGTCTTCAAAGCTACATGCGAGCAAGTTTTTAAGAACGTTGAGATCATTGAGTGCATTGTAAAGGAGATAGAGGACGCACAATTAATTAGAGATCTCAACTGGTACTCCTTCGAGCCACTCACAATACAGGTGCGTTGTTGATACCTGATTACGATGATGCCAAGCCAGAAGACGAGGACTTTAGTGGTGACGGGTGTTCGTATTTTGTTTGGTGCCAGGATTTCTACGAATTCATCGAAGCACACAGAGCGCGAGTAGTTGAGACGCTGCAAGCAAGATATGAAGCAGTTACCTCATATCTGGTAAAGATTGAAGAGCTTGTCGAAGGCCGCACCTCTGGCTCTAGCGAAGCCATGGGGGGCTACTACTACTATTGGGAACGTCGAATTTTCAATGCAATAGTAACAATGCTCGTTAGAGGCAAGCGACACTACTGCTCCACGCGCATAATGGGAAAGCCCAAATTTATCTTATTATCTGTCAATTTGATGTTAGCTGTTTCATAAGGACGTACTTCTCCTCGATCTTGCATACTGTATGTGCCTTTCGCTTCCTCACTGCAGCAACAAGTCGGTTCCGAGCATTTTTCAATTTGTCGCCGGCAATGAGCCGCTGGCCACCAGTGCTGCGGGTGACTACCGAGCTTCATGACAAAGAAGTTGTTATACACAGAAGTACTCAAACAATATTCAAGACCATATCCAAGCTTATGCAGAACATCATTGCTTCATCTACGAAATTTTCGAGATGGATGCATGGAACGTGCAAGTGCGGCTCCTATTACATGCGCTTGATTTCATTCATTTTCTCACGACAAAACACTTTTTACATGCAAAGCAGAGTAAAGCGTCCTCTAATTGATTGATGTTTTATCAGGTGCGTTCCCATACAGCAGCTTCCAGGGGATGAGGCAGCAGCACTCCAATTTACGTTCTACGCCGAAGTCTCTCGAATACCCGCACTAATCAATACAACTGTTGCCACTCATCAGGCTATTCAAAGAGTATTCCAGGTGACCTTTGACACCGCGAAAAGTTGTTCCGTTGTTTAGCTGCCACTTGTTAACTCGAATACAAGTATCATATGACCATGGGTACAACAATGTGAATGTTGCAGCACATAACTAAATGTGTCAAAAACTGGAGCAAGTATGAAGCTGATTGGTTACTCTGGAACCCAGATCGTAAAGCTGAATTGGACCAGCTCATCGCGAAAAAGCCTAACGTGTTATATTTTGACGTGTATGTTCGGGCCTACGAGAATGTGAGTTGAGGGCATCGGTGTCGGCTTGCTACCAAACTTATGACATGCCTGCAGTAGCAAATTCACCATCTAGAAAGATGCCTACGTTGCCGTTGCGTGCAGCTTGCGTCAGAATTAAGCTCTGTGCCAAAAGTTAAAACCATTGGTTTCATCCAACTCGACTCTTCGGAGGTCATTAACGGAATTCGGAAACAGGCACTTTCGCTGAGCAAAGCCTATGCTGCTACACTCTATCAAATAATGAGGCACGAGACGACAGATCTGAAAACGTTGATACGCGAAGGACGGTAGGGCAACTCTTCACACGCCCTGATAAGTTCTGCTGCTAGCGGACTACTTTTAAGGAACAATTGTCAGATTACAAGCTGTTCTTGTTGTAGGGGAAGCCTTGAAGTGGAGACAGACACACTCGAAAGATTTAAGCTGTTGATGCAGTCGCTACTCGCCATTAATGAAAGTGCCATGGATGCAGAAATACGCCTAACAGAAGTGCAAGAAATGTATAGGACTCTACAAAGCTACAAATACCCTCTGACTGAAGCCGAAGGCCTGGAATTAGCTTCCCTTCCGCAAGCATGGAACGAGCTCAGAAACGTAGCTCACCGCAGGAAAAAGCAACTGTCATCTATTAAAATGAAGTTTGCTGGTGAAAAACAGCAGGAGGTAGGAAATGGGGATGACTCCCTCTTGAGTTCTGTTCTTCACGTAGGCTCGATAAGAAATATCTATTTGAAAAATACGTTATCTCCTTGCCCTATTTTCAGGTTGCTGCTTTTATCGATGAATGTAAAGCGCTTCAGCGGAGATTTCAGGAAGGCACAGAATCAGCAGACACGACATTGCAGGAGGGATTGGGGGTAATAACAGCGATTCGCAAAGAGTTGGCCGAGTTCAAACGACGGGCAGCGGATCTTAATAGCGCTGAGAATATGTTTTCTCTCCCACTGACTAACTTTCCTGTGTTGGACACGCTGGAGAGAGATATAGGCGAGCACGAGCAACTGTACACCCTTTATACTGATCACGATGCAATAATAAAAGAGTGGGCTTCACGGCACTGGGCGAAAGTTGACTTCCAAGTGAGTACCTAGTCAGCACCTTAAACGTCATGTATGTTACAACATGCGCCTCCTCTCCAGCAGCCGTCCAGTGAGCGCACATCAGATGTAGTTGGTCCGCTGGGATGGGTAGATGTAACAGTGCACTTTCGTGTTTCCCATTCTATCGCACATTGTGTGATTCAGGAGCTGCAGAAAGCACTTGAAGGGTTTAAAAAGCGGCTGCAGAACCTTGCCGCGGGCGAAGCCTCTCGCGCTACAAGCTCCCCAGTATGCTGAATTCTACAAGAAGACAAGAGTAACGTTAAGTGAAAGCATTAATGGCATGCGAACCAGTCTGGAATGGTAACACGGGTCAATAGGGGTTCCTGGCAGTGCAAGGAAAGTATATGTGTATTCAAACGGTGTCGTGCAGGCATACCTGAGAGTAGTACAGGTCATTAATGGATTTCGAAGTCAGCTGCCATTGGTAGAACGCTTGAAAAACGAAGCGATACGGCCACAACACTGGAAAGAGCTGATGGGTTTGGCAGGGCAATCATTTGATGGCGAAAACCAGAATTTACGCTTACAAGATGTCTTGGACCTGAAACTAGAGCGTTTTCCCGATGCCGTGAACGAAATTATTCAAGCTGCCACTGTACGTACTCGACAAGACCATTCACTGCGAGCATTGCAAAGTCACCAGTGTTGCAACAAGCTTCTAGACTCTAAGCTTACTAAAGCCCGCGGAGCTGGGAATTTCCACTACTTTGTATTAAGGCTGTGTCTCATTTCATTGAATCGGCAGTGTCCATCTCAATGGGTCTTGCAAGTATGTTCAAAGGCAATGCAGCAAAGCGTGTGACACTTGTTTAGGAAGAGCTGAAGCTTGAAAAGGATATTTCTAGAATTGAGTCGTGCTGGCGACAACAAGTTGTTGAAACTACGAAGTACAAGAATGATGAATCCAGATGGGTGTTAAAATCCAATGAAGAGCTGCGAATGCTGCTAGATGATAGCCTGTTGCAGCTTCAATCCATGTTGAGCTCTCGATTTGCTTCTGGTGTGATAGAAAAGATTCGCAAGTGGGAGAAGTCCCTTAATATCATTCGCGAAGTGCTTGATTCATGGCTTCAGGTAATACAATTGGTAAACTGAATGTTCAACACTAAGGTGACATGCAGGGCTTAGGTATTGTTTCTGCGGTTACAATGTACTAAGACTCAGGCTAAAACCATACGAATATTGCCTTGAAGAGGTCTGATAGCCGTGTCCAGCTGGTGTTCTCGTTGACAGGTGCAAAGGAAATGGATGTACCTTGATGGGATTTTTACTACATCCATTGATATTCGGTTACAACTGCCTAAAGAAGCCAAAAGATTTGACGCTATAAACCGCTGCTTTCTTTCCATAATGAAACAGACAAACGAAAATCCGAACGTCCTCTCCGCATTTTGTGTCGAGAAGCGACTTTTGGAAATGAATAGCCTGACGGAAGAACTCGATGGCTGCCAGCGGTCTTTATCTGATTACCTAGATGCAAAAAGGATCCTGTACCCAAGGTAAATTTTATTTGTAGGGTCCCCAATCATTCCAAGTATTAACGGTCAGTGTACAAGGCCATCATGCCCAACTGCGTAAAACGTACGATTCGCAGGTTTTACTTTATTTCAGATGATGAGCTACTATCAGTGCTTGGATCCAGCGGCTATGAATCAGTGCAACCCTTGATGCTGAAGCTTTTTGACAATTGCAAAGAGCTCCAGATTAATGCTTCAGGACAGGTGACTCATGGGAAAGCACGAGCAGGACATTGTCAATGTGCACCGTAACATCCCATTGCTCCTTGCTGCTGCGCAGATGAGGCATGCCTTTAGTCAATGCATTTCAGGTTTCAGGAATGGAATCCGAAGAAGGTGAAAACTATCGTTTTATCGAGGCCTTAATGCCTGAAGGCCCAGCTGAGGAATGGATGGCAACAGTGGACAACGCTATGAAACAATCGCTTCATAGAATTGCAAAAGAGGGCATATACATGTATGGCTGCAAGCCTAGGTGAGTCGCTAAACCACAGCACCTTGCTCTTTACCTACAGCCGGCCTTATGGTTTCCCTTTCGTGCTTCAGGCAAAGGTCTAAAAGCTGTGCGTCTTCTCAGGGTTCGATGGGTTACCGAACAGCTTGGAATGGTGGCATGTGTGGGGTCGCGCATCTGGTGGACCTGGAGGGTTGAAGATGCTTTTCAGCGTCTAGATCAGGGTGACAAAAATGCACTCCGACATGAGGCAGCAATTCAGCGCCAGCAGGTAATGGGTTCCTGTGTACGGTAAAAGCTAGAACTCTTTGAATATCATGCCGTCCTTAGTTAAGCCTTTGTCAATTAAGAGGCCAAAAGCTGTGCTTTAATCATAAGATGACGATCTTCTATGGGTTACCATCCCTAGTCAGAGCATGCTCTCTTCAAAATTATGCAAACTTCCATCACGTTCAAGCGACTTGTCTCATTCCATTATTCCTTGGTTTTGAATTTTTTCCGTAGGTTTCCGCTTTGATCGAGGTCGTACGCAAGCCGCTAGAATACAGGGACAGGAAGAAAGTGAATACCCTGATTATCCTGGACGTGCACGCAAGGGATCTCATAGAACATTTCGTCGAAAAAAGCGTCTTTAGCGCAAACAGTTTTGAATGGGAAAGCCAGCTAAGGTTTTACTGGGATATGGAAGCAGACGATATTGAAATACGACAGTGCACGGGGAAGTTTCGGTAGGTAATAAGACGCGAGTTTGGCTCCCTAATTTCCCACCTATACTGGTTCCTGCTCGACGCCAATTATGTGCTGCCATCAGCCGCTCAGTTTGCGATGTGCTATTCAGATATGGATATGAATACCAGGGTCTCAACGGCCATTTGGTAATAACGCCTCTGACGGACAGATGTATTATGACACTCACAACAGCACTCACATTTTGTTTGGGAGGTGCGCCAGCTGGGCCAGCTGGGACAGGGAAAACAGAGACAGTGAAGGACTTGGCAAAATCCTTGGCAAACCGTTGTGTTATACAGAATTGTGGGGATGGCTTGGATTACCAGGCAATGGGAACGATATTCTCAGGGCTTGTGCAAACGGGTGAGCACCTGAATGATGGCTTTAGATATGACATTTTTCAAGAAAACATTTGTTTAAAAGACCTATTGTACATTTGCATTCTGCCAGTACTGGTTTGTGTTCTTGCTTGTTCTGCTGCAACTTAGGATTTTGGGGATGCTTTGATGAGTTTAATCGTATCAATCCAGAGGTATTGTCAGTGGTTTCAGCCCAAATCAAAGCTATACAAACCAGCATGCAGAATGGGAAGGGATCTGTAGAATTGCTGGGTAAAAGCTTAACGTTTGTACCGACAGTGGGAATTTTCGTCACAATGAATCCTGGATACGCTGGACGGTACGCTTTGACCTGGCTGCTACAGCTTCATGACTTTAACGCAAAGATCTGATGCTTTTGCACGCGAAGCCGCCAGGGACTCTAACTAATAATTGATACTGAATGGCATGCTCAGGTCAGAACTACCCGACAACCTGAAGGCTCTATTTCGCCCTGCAACAATGACAGTGCCGGATATGGCAATGATCTGCGAGATCATGCTCATGTCAGAGGGCTTCCAAGAGGCACGGATATTCGCAAAAAAGATGACCGTTCTGTATGAGCTGGCTCGAGCACAGTTGTCCAAGCAGGTGAGATATAGCACTGTGTTGCTCAGAGTGGCTTTGCTCGTTCTTCACAGACCCAGAGAAGTCCGCATGGTAATGCTTGTTCGAATAATGAGTTTGCAGCACTTCTATGACTTCCAACTGAGAGCGTTGAAGGCTGTATTGGTAACTGCTGGATCTATGAAGCGCATGGCGCCAGAATCACCAGATGATCTGCTACTCATACGGGCCCTCCGCGATATGAACATCCCAAAACTTGTAAAACCGGATGTTTCACTGTTTATGGGCCTTTTGGGTGATCTATTTCCTAATGTCCCATGCGAAAGCATTACTCAAGAAGGCTTTCACGCAGCCATTCTACAGGTAGGTCAGTGAGAGGAACCGCTTGGGCATTGTGGAGGCCCCACGCAGTGAACACGAGATCTACGGCATTGCCGAACGATGCGTTTTGTAGCGGATGTGGCCTACACCTTAACTCTTCACTTCCTCTAGCTAGTTTGAAGGTTTTGAAATCACTCTGTAGGTGCTTACTCTTGGCTATTTCCCGGACAGGAGCTTGAGAGAAAGTGCCTAAAGCCACGATCAAAGGCGGTACTCGAGAACCAAGTTGATAAGATCATGCAGCTGCATGCGACAATGGAATCCAGACATGCAACAATGGTTGTTGGAACGACGGGTGGGGGAAAGACTGTTATTATCGAAGTCCTCGCAGCCGCCCACAAGGAGGCATTTGACGAGCCCGTCAGAGTCTTTCCGATCAACCCCAAAGCTCAAGGAGTAGACGAGTTATATGGCGTTTTAGGTAGGCTGCAAAGTACAGTGTGCTACTGTAAAACGCAGCAAGATGAGAACTAAATAAGAGAGGCTTCAAAAAGCTGTACCTTGGTTTCATCCATTTTTAGCTTTCTTGCTAGAGTCGAGGTACATGCAAGGTAAACCAAATCACCATCGAATAAATAAAAACAATTAAGCAGGTCATGCAAGTTGTGGGGCAGCTGGTTTGCTCTTTACTACTAGTATTAGATTAGTCTTGCTTACAGGCGCACTTTATCAAGGTACGAGTAATACGTAGACATACTGGTAACCGGCTTTACCTTGTGCGCGTTATTGTCAACTACGCTCCTGCCAAATTCAGTTTAACTGTTCCCCATATCTCTAGCATTTCGATTCTTGTTGTATGCTTTCCGTAGACCCAGTGTCACGAGACTGGACCGACGGACTGTTCTCGAAGATTTTTCGGGATGCCAATCAGCCTTTACCGCCTAAGCGAAAAGAGAAACGAATTATATTGTTTGACGGCGACGTGGACGCCGTTTGGGTAGAAAGCATGAATTCTGTTATGGATGACAACAGACTTCTTACGTTGCCAAACGGGGAGCGCATCCGCTTAGAAAAGCATTGTGCTCTTCTTTTTGAGGTCAGATTCAAAGCCTTGTTTTGCGTGCTTGATGCATCACACCTCGGTATTTTATTTTCTCTGCTGGCATGTGTCATACGCATACCTGATTAATACATTTCTTCAGGTTTCAGACCTGCAATACGCTTCTCCAGCAACCGTCTCGCGTTGTGGAATGGTATACGTGGACCAAAGAGACCTCGGCAGTGGACCTTACTACGACGCTTGGGCTAGGAGCAAGCCAAGCGCAGCAATGCTTGAATCGCTGGACTATTTGTGGGACAAGTATGTCCCACCAACTCTTGCTTTCCTAATGCAGGATACAGGAAGGGAGGATGAAGCGCCTCTGCCAGTGAAGTGCATAGCTCGAACGGACATCAGCATGGTATGATAGCCTCCTAGCAAGGTAGATTGGTTGAGCCACAAAATCGAGCTCAGAACTCGAAAGGAGCTAGCAGAGCTCCTAAAGTACCGTAGCATCTTTGGTTGAAGGAGTGATGTTAGCATCTTTGAATATAGTGTGCAACAATCAGGTCGCACAACTGTGCAAAGTAATGGACCTGATGGTCTCAGAGGCGGAATATGCAAAACTACGTCCAGAAAAGCTAGAAAACGCGTTCCTCTTTTCTTTAGTCTGGTCATTGGGAGCAACCCTCATAGGAGAAGAGCAAGGCCGCTTCGACAAGCTACTTCGAACGTTGTCGGGGAAGGCAACCTTAAATCAAAGCTTCTTCGACAGTTTCTACGACTTCGAGACAAACTCGTGGCTTTCATGGGAAAATCAAGTCAGCTTTTAAGCAGCTACTTTGCAGTCATTTACCATTGATCTCCTCACATTCTGCCCTCCAAAAATGGCCTGCGACGCGTGTACTAATTACAGTGCTAGCCTTAGCAGCTTACAGTGCACTGTTTCCCGCTGCTTACAGATTCCGAATTATTCTCCAAAGCCGGGAGCTTCATTTGCAAGCATTTTCGTGCCAACAATGGACACCGTTCGTGCTATTTGGCTTCTTCAAGGCTTTGCTTCAAAGGCGCTACCCACCCTCTTCATAGGCGAATCAGGTTAGTTGCAGTGTATGAATACCTTCAATATTGTGTGGACCTGCCATCTCAGTGCTGTTTTCAAAGTTGAGTGGTTTTTCATAGTCTTGTAGGTCTCAGGCTGCAGCCAAAGGCACTACACAACAAGCTTCACAGGACTTTGCTACGCCAATTAGACAAAGAACTGCAGTGTCAGATGTATTCAACACCCTCAGGAACTGCGAAGTCGATGATGACAAAAAGCTGGCTCAGTCACCTCCATAGTGATGAGTTTATGCAGCTGCAAATGAACTTCAGCAGCAGGACTACGTCTCTTGATCTCCAGAAGGCCATTGAAGATCACATAGACAAGCGTGTAGGGCGTATTTATGGGCCTCCTTCGGGCAAAGTGCTCAAAGTATTTCTGGATGACCTCAATATGCCCTTGGTAAGCAATGACGACTAAGTCTGCGGATACTGTATGTATGGACACCGCCGCCCGTCAAAGAGCTTTAGCTGAGTAGCTGCAGATATTTTCAGGCTTGTACGTTCTGCAAGAGTTGTGCGGCACCAGCATTACATTCGTTGCATTCTCTTCAGTCTACTTGCAGCCTCAAGCGTATAATGCGGCTGGCTTCGTGCAGTAGCCAGTGTTGCGTCTTTTGGGTAGCTTTCCCACATTTATTTTCGTAGGTAGATACTTATGGAACACAGCAACCTATAGCCTTGATGAAGTTTATGATGGAGAGAATGTTCTTGTACGAACGAGGCAAATGCCTTGAACGTATAATTCTGAAAGACGTTCACTTTCTCGGGGCCATGAATCCCCCTGGCAATGGCGGTAATCCAATCGACCCAAGGGCTGTATCGCGATTTTTTTGCTTCAATATCAATTTGCCATCGAAGAAGTCAGTTAAACGCATACTTTCTGCAATCCTCGATGAAAAGTTTTGCAATGAGCCCCAATCACTACAGGCAAGTTTTCTGCACAGAGCCCTTGTGAAGCAAAGTACCCCGTGTGCATTTCGAACATCCTCTCGGTTTCAAGAAAAGTGTCCTCCCGCGCCTTTATGCCATGACAGAGGTGCTTTGGCGCTGGAGCTGTGCAGGCGATTCTCAAAAAGTTACCCGAGGCTACTTTGAGTCTCTACGAGACTGTGGTCAAAAAAATGACCCGCACGCCAAAAAAGTTTCACTACATTTTCAACTTGCGAGACCTCTGCCGCATATACCAGGGCATATGGCACGCGACACTGCCTACGTCAGCAGACGGAAAGGCAATTGTGCGCTTGTGGAGGTAAGGAAGAGAACTGTTCAGCCGATGACTTTACCGCATGAAAGTACGGAGTAAGGGCAGTCGAGATGAGGAAGGGTTCTGTATAATTCTGAATCACAAGGAGAAGCAGATTGGTATGGATGACAGATTGTAGCTGCACCTGGCTCCGCTGTGAATTGGGTACAGACATGAAAGCCTGAGGGTATTTGAAGACAAGCTAATTGACGAAGCGGAAAAGATGTATCTAGAGCATACATGCATGAAAAATATTGTCCAGGAAACCTTTCCACAATTTTCGGATTTTGCGCTGAGGAATCCCATTGTTTGGTCGGAGTTCCGAAGCGCTCTATCGCTTTTGGAGGCCGAAGAGAAGGCTGATTCTTCAGTAGGGGCAACCTGGTACCGATTAGCCTTGGCTTAGGATATATGTGGTAGCCAGTCTTGACGAAAATACCGAGAATATAAATGCATTATTACTAAGAATAGCAAGTTTGTACTGAATTGAATGCACCGACGAATGTCTCAGAATAGAGCGTATGACGACCATGCATCCTTTGAAGAAATCCGTCCGCTACTCGAGCGCCTCTTGGAGATGCACAATTTTGATCGGAAGCCCATGAGTTTAGTCATGTTCGAGGATGTGATAGCTCATCTCACCCGCGTTCACAGAATAATCCGAATGGACAGAGGACATGCATTACTTGTCGGAATGGGAGGATCTGGTAAACGCAGTGTAGCAACCCTGGCAATCTTTATTGCTGGGTAAGAACTACCTTCCTTATACCTTTTCGCGAGTCCTTTGTTCCCCCTCTAAAATAGAAGAAATATAGGGGAAGCCGGGAACCTGTAGAAACTCATTGTTGCCTAGTTGTGGCATTATCTCACCACAGATATAACCATTTCTCACTTACTCCGATGAGAAACTACGGAGAGCCGGATTTGAAGGAAGATCTCCGCAAGCTTATAACGTTGGCGGTTACTAAGAGGCAGTGCTTGTTGTTTTCGGACGCCGACATCAAGCACGAGTGCTTCCTTGAATACATTAACAACCTTTTAAATGTTGGTGTTATCCCAGCCCTTTTTTCCGAGGACCAGAAAGATGACCTCATCGGCATTATTAAGGGATCTGCACGGGTAGATGAGACCAGAGAAGACTCACTGTGGAGCTACGCAATGAACAGAGCTCGAGATAATCTACATATTATTCTTGCCATCTCGCCCTCTGGCGACACATTGCGGAACCGTTGCCGCAGTTTCCCTGGCCTGATATCCTGCACAAGTGTGGACTGGTTTCAGCCATGGCCATTAAATGCACTTAGCGCAGTCGCTAGAGCACTTCTACAGCACGAAGATTTACCACAAAAACATTGCTCGGCAATCGAAGAGCACATTGTTGGTGTTCACGCCAGTGTTACCACAGTGTACGCACCGGACTTCGAGAGAAAGTGTGGCCGCACAGCTTTTTCCACTCCAAAGAACTACCTTGACTTCCTCAAAACGTACAAAGGCATGCTGCAGGCAAAGCGCTACAGTATTCATCAGCTTAGCACTAGGCTTGAAGGAGGGCTGCAGAAAATGAATACTGTACGTTTTGCGTCAGTTTTTTCCAGCCTTAAACCCCACACCGCCAGAGATGTGTGCACCCCAAGAGCAATAACTCACGTATGTCTCAGATTATCACTTGATTTGACACAATATCAGGCTGCTGAATCAGTTAAGATCATGAATGCTCAAGTCGAGGCCAAGAAGGCTGTCGTGGATGAGAAAAAGCGAAGTATAGAAGAGTTGATTCGCAGTATAAATGAGAAGAGTATAAAAGCCACCCAGAGGCGAGAAGAGGCTCGCGCTACAGAGATGCAAATATCCCAGGTGATTTTAAACAACTAGTATTTAAGTGAAGGGCAATAGGTGGCCGATTGTTTACTTAAGATACACGCTGCTTACAAGCGATCTTGATGAATATGCTCAAAATGTGGGTAATACTACCAATGGGAGTGGCCTCAGGACCAGATTACCATAAATCAAGAAAAAGCCAGTGCCGACGACGCGCTTGCTGCAGCAATACCAGCTCTAGAGGCAGCAGCACGAGCACTCGAAAACATTGATAAAAAGGATATCACGGAAATCAAGGCGTTTACGAGTCCACCGAAGCCAGTTATGAATGTTTGCATGTGCGTTGTCATCTTGCGCCCGCTTGGGAGGGAAAACGAAGCCGACGGGTGGAACGGAGCGAAATCAATGCTGAACGACGTCAACTTTCTCAAAAGCCTCGTGGAGTATCCGAAAGATAATATTACAGGTTAGTCCTGGGGCCTGCATTCAAGATACCTACTCCCGTGATTCACACGTGAGCACATGTGCCACGTGAGTTATGTTGTTTTCCAACTTGGAGTTTTTTCGCGTAAACATCTTATTTTCAGAACGACAAGTGCGAAAGCTGGCAGAGTATTTCAGCAAAGACCCTGATTCATTCTCGAGCGAGAAAATGGCAAAGGTGTCAAAGGCTGGAAATGGGCTGCTTACATGGGTCAAAGCAATGGTAGAGTACCACGAAGTTGCAAAAGGAGTGGAGCCAAAACGTCGGCTTGTTGCAGAATTACAACAAAAGCAAGACGAGGCAGGAGTTAACCTGGCAAGAATCCGAGTGAGCTCAAGTTTCTTTGCTCGATCAGCCGGTCCTTGATTTTCTTTTTCTTGCCAGACAACAAAATGCTTATTTTGGTTGCATGGAGTCTGGTAGTGGTGAATGGCATTAACGTCATTTGTATATTCTTATTTCTTACATAGGAAGAGCTTCATCACCTGGAGGATCAACTTAGCAGTTTGATGAATGAGCAAGCGCAGCAAACGAATATTTTGCGAGAGGTGGAGGCTGAAGCACGAGTCATGGAACGCAGACTAGCAGCCGCTTGCACACTGATAGATGGGCTTGATTCCGAACGACGCCGCTGGACAGAAGAACACGAAGCCTGTAGTGATACACGCAATAAATTGGTTGGCGACTGCTTAATAGGGGCAGCCTTTCTTTCATATGCTGGACCCTATACACTGGAGTTTAGGAATCGAATGGTCAGTTGGTAATCCACACATTTTGGTGGTTGAAATGCAATCCGCTTTCTACCGCCTATCCAATAGTGCGACGAAGGGGGTTTTAAGCTGCAGAAGGCATTGCTCTATGAACCTTGATACGGGTCTGCGCTACGCATCCGAGCTGCTCAGATCTATGAGGAATGGTGTAGCCGAGTTGTACAGTCTGGTATTCCTGTACGCAATCCGTTCAAGATCGAATGCTTGCTGACGACTGAGGCCGATATTGTCCAGTGGAATAGCGAGGGGCTACCCGCCAATGAAATGTCAATTCAGAATGGCATTCTCACGACCATGTCTTCTCGGTGGCCTCTCTGCATCGATCCTCAATTACAGGTAGAGTGACGCCAGGCTTTGGGGATGCTTTCATCATGACGGACTACAAAGCAATTACACTCTGCCAAGTACCCCTAGTATCTATTGCCTATAATACATTGCTAAGGGGCGCTAGCCAATACAGTGGCTCTCATGCCCAGGGCATAATAAGCATAATACATTGCACCGTCGGTTGGTGCAAATAAACTTAATGAAAACTGCGGTCAGGCGGTAAAATGGATAAAGCAACGCGAGGAGGATCGTGGCCTAGTTGCAAAGGCTTTTACAGATGATTACATGAAATACCTTGAGCTCGCAATTCAATATGGCAAACCCTTTCTCTTCGAGTCCATTGAGACTGACATCGACCCTTCAATAGATCCTGTTTTGGAGCGAAGCCTAGTGATCCAAAACGGCCAAAAGGTTGTCACGCTGCGTAAGCACCGTTTTCGGGCTCATGTCTTAATAAATGGCATCATTGCTTGACTTTTGGCTCATACGATGAAGGTACTCGGCAAGATTATTTGCCCCTGCATTCGGAATGTTCTATGCCCGATTCTCAGTGGGAAAGCAAGTTGATTGGAATGACGGCTTCTGCTTGTATCTGACCACCAAGCTCTCGAATCCCAAGTTCAGCCCAGAGATAATGAACAAAGCCAACGTTATCAACTACCAGGTTCAGTTAAATATACTAAAAACACTGCTCATCAATTTCATGCTCTCTGTAGCTAACTGTTTTCTCTCAAGTCGAATTCCAGCAAGGGCACCATAGTTGCGCTCTGGCATATCAGGTAACAATTACTGGCCTGGCTGACCAAATGCTGGCAATTGTTGTGGGGAACGAAGTGCCTGACTTAGAGCATCAAAGACAAGACCTTATACGCCGCATGAGCGAGAGCCGGCTGATGCTAAAGGTACACAAATGATGCCGGTAGATGTGGTGCCTTCTTCACTGTTTCCCCGAGTTTGTGCCACATTTCAAGTGAGAACAAATGTGGACGTATCCTCGCAGCAACTTGAGAACACGTTGTTACACGAACTTGCCCACTCAAAGGGAAATCCACTCGACAACGAAGACTTGATCGACACGCTTCAAAGCACGAAGACCAAGGCACTCGAAATCGAGAATTTTCTCGAAGAGGCAAAGTCGACTGCTGCCAAAATAGAGGAGGTCTGGCTTCCAAGTTGTGGCTTGGTCCTTAAACATATTTCAATTAAAGCTGTTGTGGGCAAAGAGGATCCCCACATCCAGTGCGGATGAAAAGCACCGTGCAGCAGATTGCAGATATTACACGGTGTCAACAGCTCTGTCAACGTTTTCTGCAGAAACGCCAGGAATTTTACTGCGTGGCCAAGCGTGGAAGTGTTGTGTATTTTAGTATGGACGGCATGAAAAATGTATCCCCGATGCTTGAGTACTCTCTAGATGCTTTCCTGCACACGTTTAGGGTTGCCCTGAGGGAAGCGCGTCAAGATAGAATACTCGAAAATCGCCTCAAAAGCCTCTCTGACAAGGTTACTCAGCTATCCTACGACTACATCAGCCTGGGTGAGTTGGAGGATAACGGCTTTGTGTACGCTCTCGACAATCCGTACTGGCAGTCACGAGGTCTTCCAATCTTGAGTAGCCATTATGGATCAAGTTCTCAATTGCTCATCGTCAACTATTGCTTCCATTTTAACACGTAAAAGCTGTTACTAATCACTGAGTTGCACTGATTTCAGAATTTTTGCTGTGTCAATATATGAAGCGTGTTGAAACCTTGCATGACCAGAACTTCTTTCGCTCATGACCAGTGGGAGCACAATTGTCGAATCGAATAATATACTGCAAGAATAACTTATTCACGAAAGGTCTTATGTGCAGCAGACGCATGTTACATGATGTAACACTTCGGCACTATGTATATATCGGGAGGGTTTCTGTTGCTTGGGATTATCAAGCTGCGATAAGGACTTTGTTGTACGAACAGTAGCCTCACTGCGCTGCATTTCACAATGTACGTAGCACATTTTGTACCTCTGTTCGACCAGGCCTTGTCGAAAGCCAGCGTCTCATTTTTTCATTTCATCTGGCAGTCATGATTATGCGGTATGACGGTAAGTTGTCTGAAGAAGAGCTCGATTTTTTTTTGAAGGGCAGCAACACTATATCCGAAGATTCTTCGAAGCCAGAAGAACTCATCTGGGTACCCGACAGTGGCTGGAACGACTTGCAGAAGATAGACAAGCTCAGCAGCAATTTTAGGGGTCTGCTAGGACATGTCTTATCGGAAAGCCAGGTATACCTTGCCCTCCCCTGTGGAAGTCCGTTAAAACGGTTAGGGTTGGATGTAGCCTTAACGATAATCTCAAAGATTGCCTCACAAATGCGGTCCTCAGTTTGCCAAGCTGTACGAGCTGGTCTACTCTTGTAGATTTGAAAAATATGATGATGCCACGAGGGATTTCGGTGAACTGTTACCTAATACTCCCTCCTCTACCGTTCGCAAGAGAAACCACTTACTACTGCATACTACACTGAGCTTTTCAGGCATGGAGGCAATGGGCGCAAGATGATTTCGCGGAGAAAATGGAATTGCCTGGACACTGGAATCGCGTGTTGTCGCCCTTTCAAAAGTTGATAGTTGTCCGTATTTTCCGAGTCGATCGTGTCCATAGTGCAATCAAGCAGTTCATCCAATGGAAGTTGAATGACCATTACGTTCAGTCGCCTACATTCCAGTGAGCAATCAACTCACCAGAGCCAACATATAGGGTCTTCCACCTGTACGCACTTTGTTATTTGGAGTGTCCATATACACCATATTCTACTTCCTGTACTCCAAAGTACTGGGCACCTCTGCAGATACTCGAAGATCTACGCCCAATCGTCGGAAAATGCGCCGATCCTGCTTATTCTTTCACCGGGGGCAAACCCTCACACCGCTATATGTGCTCTGGCGGACTCTTGTGGCCTTGCTGGCAAGTCGGCTTCGTGAACACAACTGCACACACTCCGTTGGTTGGTGATTAGGGGATGCTTGACACTGTGACATCCGGCTGGAAGGTACCAACGCTTACAAATTACATTAGTTGCTGCGCATTATACAGAGAGGAACGGGCGTACAGTTTTATGCTGATCTGCTAGTACTTTTGAACAACATGGTGCAAAGCATGAATACGCTGACTGTGTTGGCCTCCGCAGGGAACAAGTTCCGATCCCTGTCCATTGGTCAGGGCATGGGAGAACAGGCAAAGCAGTTAGTGGAAACAGGGTACCAGCGCGGACTCTGGATTATGCTTCAAAACTGTCATTTACTCCCGGCGTGGCTTGCGACGCTCGCCAAGTTGCTACAAGGTGGGAACACAGAAGCAGATCATACAGTGGAAAATGTCTGCTTTTATACGCCTGTTGCAATTAAACGTAGATTGTTCAGTTGGCGCCTTCGTAATGCGGCCTTACTAAAGCAACTGAGTCTAAAAGGTCAGGATACCGACCGGAGCACCCACAATGTTATTCGACAACACCTGAGGAAATGAGCTGTAACTAAGGAACGTCTTTCCCCCTAACATATTGTGCTACTCAGAGATGAAAAAACCCCACCCAAGGTTCAGACTATGGCTAACAACGCAGCCGACAAATGCTTTCCCCCTCAGCATCTTACAGGTGCCTTTCCCTAACTGCACACGTGTTCAACTTCGCCATTCGTTCCATAAGGCCTTTTCCCTAGTACGCGCGTGCTGTTCGGACCCGCTAGTCACGCTATGGCTCCTTGCTATCACTACAGGATTCTCTAAAAGTTGTAACGGAGCCACCAGAAGGAATACGAGCCAACATGCAGGGCTCGTATGCTCTGCTTCGAGATGACAAGATTGAACAGTGCCAACATCCCTCCTACCCAACGCTTGTCTACGCACTCAGCTTTCTCCACGCGGTCGTGCAGGTGAAATCCACAAGCAAGGAATCGTGAAACGAGCGCTGGCCCCGTAATGCGTGCGGCTTTAGTAGACAGAGAGTCGGCACTATTGTGTTTCTCCGACCAATCTCTAGTACACTCCAAAATGCTCAAAGACTCAGGGATTATGCGAAAGAAAACATTGGCTGTCTTGCATTTCAGGAGCGTCGCAAGTACGGAAAGATAGGGTGGAACGTTCCATACGATTTTAATGAGTCAGATTTATCCATTTCTCTCAGCCTTGTCAAAATGTATTTGGGCAAGACTGTGGGCACATCAGCAAGTATCTGCCACACGTCTGGAGAGCATTCAGAGGATACTCAAAGCGCAACGCTGTCACACCTTCCAGCAGATATTCCATGGAAAACTCTTCGGTTTTTGATTGGAGAGATAGTATATGGGGGCCGCGTGACGGATGAATACGACAGGCGGGTGCTCGTGACCTACCTTGAAGAATATCTAGGGGAGTTTATCTTCGACAGCTACCGGCGTTTCTCCTTCAGCAAAGCTCCATTTAGCTACACTTTGCCCTCTGATAACTCAAGTGCGGGGCACATCGAGTTCATAAAGGTGAATACTATGTTTGTGCCTCAACGAAGTTTTAGTGATCAGGAGGCCACCGTAGACAGAACAATAGCCAGGAAATTACAGTTGCTCTGGTGAAAATGGAAAAGGTTAGATCCTTTGGTTCATGAAAACACAGTTCCATGTTTCCCAGTTCAAAGCTACACTCAACAGATGAGTAGACTTCATAGCCCATGAATTAGAGTATAAAGCTCAATTATGAGGATTAGGGAGTATCTCACAGGGCAGTCTGCCAAGCTGCTCACCAGGAATAGTGCAGAGGGTTTTTTTTTT